>NW_027512809.1:0-132500 GCF_048772815.1 Callospermophilus lateralis
CACCCCAATTGGAATAGAGGCAGAGCAGAGCCACCGCCCTTGCCCAGAACAGGCCCAGTGACCCGCAGGCGTGGTAGTCAAATCACCCGAATTGGAATAGTTGCAGAGCAGAGCCTTCTCCCTCACCTAGTACAATCCCAGTGGCCCACCGGCATGGTAGTCAGGTCACCCCAATATTAGTAGGGGCAGAGCAGAGCCTTCGCCCGCACCCAGAACAGGCCCAACAACCTGCCGGCATGGTAGTCACGACCCCCCAAATGGAGTAGTGGCAGAGCAGAGCCATCACCCGCACCCGCAAGGTAGGCACACCTGCACCTGACTGGCAGAAGAGGCCCATCGCCCTGCCGGAGCGGCAGACACTTCACCCCATTTGGAATAGGAGCAGAGCAGATCCGTTGCCCGTGCCCGCAAGGTAGGCAGACCTGCGACAAACTGGCGGAACAGGCCCAGCAACACACCTGCATGGTAGTCACGTCACCCCAATTGGAGTAGTGGCAGAGCAGAGCCGCCGCCAGCACCTACAAGGTAGGCAGACCATGCGACTGATTGGCAGAACACCCCAGGGGTCCACGGGCCTGGTAGACACGTGACACCAATTGGAGGAGGGGCAGAGCAGAGCCGCCTCCCGCGCCTGCATGGTAGGCAGACCTGCAACCGATCAGGAAAACAAGCCCAGCGGCCCGTCAGCAAGGTAGTTAGATCACCCTAATTGGAGGAGCAGCACAGCCCCCCTGCGCCCATGCAAGGGAGACTTTGCAACTATACAAGAGCAATATAAATATATAGGAGGAAAATTTCAAAATCACAACAGTTTCACCAAGCAGAAAGAAAAGCGAGCAGTATGATAAGACAAGGAAAAAAGGACCACAAGCAATGCAGGTCAGCACAACTTTAGAAGAGGTAATAGCTGCAGTAAATGGAATGTCAGATAAAGAACTCAGGATATACATGCTTCAGATGATCTGGAGTCTCAAGGAAGACATTAGACAGCAAAATCAGACAATGAAAAATCACTTCGACAATGAATTACATAAACAAATCCAAGAAGCAAAAGATCAGCTATACAGGGAGATAGAGGTTGTAAAAAATAACAAACAGAAATCCTAGAAATGCAGAAAGCAATAAACCAACTTAAAAACTCAATTGAGAATACTACCAGCAGAGTAGAACACTTAGAAGATAGAACATCAGACAATGAAGACAAAGTATTCCAACTTGAAAAGAACATAGACAGCTCAGCAAGACTGTTAAGAAACCATCAACAGAATATCCAAGAAATACGGGATAACATAAAGAGACCAAACTTAAGAGTCATTGGAATACAGGAAGGTATAGAGTTCCAAACCAAAGCAATGAGCAATGTATTCAATGAAATAATACGAGAAAACTTCCCAGACTTGAAGAATCAGACTGACTCCCAAGTCCTAGAAGCCTACAGGACGCCGAATGTGCAAAATCATAAGAGATCCACACCTAGACACATTATAATGAAGATGCCCAACGTACACAATAAGGAGAGAAATTTAAATGCTACAAGAGAAAAAAAAAGCAGATTACATTTAGGGGTAAACCAATCAGGATAACAGCTGATCTTTCAACACAGACTCTGAAAGCTAGAAGATCCTGGATTAACATTTTTCAAACACTGAAAGAAAATGGATTCCAACCAAGAATTGTGTATCCAGTGAAATTAAGCATCAGGATGGAAGATAAAATCATAACCTTCTATGTTAAAAAAAAAGTTAAAATAAATTGTAGCTAGAAAACCATCTCTTCAAAACATCATCGGCAAAATATTACAGGAAGAGGAAATGGAAAATAACAATAAAAACCAACAGTGGGAGGTAGTACAGTAAAAGGGGGAAATAATCAATGTAGAAAACAATCCATGTTTAATAACATAAATAAACAAATAGGGCTGGAAGAACAACCATTATCTCAATAATAACCGTAAATGTTAATGGCTTAAACTCACCAATTAAGAGACACAGGCTAGTAGAATGGATCACAACACAAGACCCAATAATATGCTGCCTACAGGAGACGCATTTGATAGGAAAAGACATACATAGACTGAAGGTGAAAGGTTGGGAAAAATCATATCACTTATATGGACTTCGGAAACAAGCAGGAGTGTCCATACTCATATCAAATAAAATAGATTTCAAGCCAAAGTTAATCAAAAGGGATAAAGAGGGACACTACATACTGCTCAAGAGAACCATACACCAACAAGACATAACCATTATAAATATATATATGCCCCAAAAAATGGTGCAGCTATGTCCATCAAACAAACTTTTTTCAAGATCAAGAGTCTAATAGACCACCATACAATAATCATGGGAGACTTCAACACACCTCTCTCACCACTGGACAGGTCTTCCAAACAAAAGTTGAAACAGAAAACTATAGAACTCAATAACACAATTAATAACCTAGACTTAATTGACATATATCGAATATACTCCTCAACATCAAGCAGTTACATTTTTCCTCAGCAGCACATGGATCCTTCTCAAAAATAGATCATATATTATGTCACAGGGCAATTCTTAGACAATATAAAGAAGTAGAGATAATACCATGCATCTTATCTGATCATAATCTAATATAAACTAAAAATCAATGATAAACGAAGGAAGGAAAAATCATGCATCACTTGGAGAATGAACAATAGGTTACTGAATGATCAATGGGTTATAGAAGACATCAAGGAGGAAATTAAAAAATTCTTAGAGATAAATGAAAACACAGGCACAACATATCAGAATCTATGGGACACACTGAAATCCGTTCTAAGAGGAAAATTCATTGCTTGGATTTCATTCCTTAAAAAAAAAAAAAAAAAACAAAACAAATAAATGATGTCATACTTCATCTCAGAATCCTAGAAAAAGAAGAGGAAAACAACAGCAAAATAAGTAGAAGGTAAGATTTAATTAAAATCAAAGCTGAAATTAATGAAATCGAAACAAAAGAAACAATTGAAAAAATTGAGAAAACTAAAAGTTGGTTCTTTGAAAAAATAAATAAAATCGACAGACCCTTAGCCATGCTAATGAAGAGAAGAAGAGAGAAAACTCAAATTACTAGCATACGGGATGAAAAGGGCAACATCACATGTTAAGGTATATAAACAAGTCAGGATGGCACCTGGTATTTTGCCAGAGAAATGTTAGGGTCTGTAAACAAGTCTGGATGGCGCCTGGAAAAATGCCATAGAGAGTGGTTTGTGAAGTAACAAAAGCAAGCCATTAAGTGTGGAGATTCCTTATTGGTTCACTGCTGGATCTATTTTATGCTAATTAGATAAGCTATATAAAATGTATAAATATCGCTCAGATGCTACAATAAACGGCTTCCATTCCTGCTGTATCAATCTACACAAGTTATTTGTCACCCCCTGGCAATCACAGCAGATATTTCTGAAATACAGAAGATAATCAGAAATTAATTTGATTCGTTATACTCCAATATAATAGAAGATAGTGAAAGCATCGAAAAATTTCTTAAGTCATATGATCTGTCCAGATTGAGTCAGGAGGATATAGACAACCTAAACAGACCAGTATCAATTGAGGAAATAGAAGAAACCATCCAAAGATTACCAACTAAGAAAAGACCAGGACAGTATGGGTATACAGCAGAGTTTTACAAACCCTTTAAATATGAACTAATACCAATACTTTTCAAGCTATTTCAGGAAATTGAAAAAGAGGAAGATCTTCCAAATTCATTCTACCAGGCCAATATCACCCTGATTTCTACACCAGACATAAACACTTCAAACAAAGAAAACTACAGACCAATATCCCTAAGGAATCTAAATGCAATAATCCCTAATTAAATTCTGGTGAATCAGATACAAAAACATATTAAAAAAATTGTGCACCATGATCAAGTAGGATTCATCCATGGAATACAAGGCTTGTTCAATATACGAAAATCAATAAATGTTATTCACCACATCAATAGACTTAAAAATAAGAACCATATGATCATCTCGATAGATGCACAAAAAGCATTCGACAAAGTACAGCATCCCTTTATCTTCAAAACTCTAGAAAAACTAGGAATAACAGGATCATACCTCAATATTGTAAAAGCAATCTATGCTAATCCTCAAGCTAGCATCATTCTGAATCTAGAAAAATTGAAGGCATTCCCTCTAAAATCTGGAACAAGAATGGGATGCCCTCTCTCACTACTTCTGTTCAATACAGTTCTCGAAACACTGGCCAGAGCAATTAGACAGACGGAAGAAATTAAAGGCATAAAAATAGGAAAAGAACAACTTAAATTATTACTATTGCAGATGACATGATTCTATACCTAGCAGACCCAAAAGGGTCTACAAAGAAACTAATAGAGCTAATAAATGAATGCAGCAAAGTGGCAGGATATAAAATCAACACGCATAAATCAAAGGCATTCCTCTATATCAGGGACAAATCCTCTGAAATGGAAATGAGAACAACCACTCCATTCACAATATCCTAAAAAAAAAAAGATGGGAATCAACCTAACAAAAGAGGGGAAAGTCTCATACAATGAAAACTACACAACCCTAAAGAGAGAAATATAAGAAGATCTTAGAAGATGTAAAAATATACCCTGTTCATGGAAAGGCAGAACTAACATCATCAAAATGGTGATATTACCAAAATTTCTCTATAGGTTTAATGCAATGCCAATCAAATCCCAAAGGCATTTCTTGTAGAAATAAAGAAAGCAATCATGAAATACATATGGAAAAATAAAAGTTCCAGAATAGCAAAAACAATGCTAGGCAGGAAGTGTGAATCAGGCGGTAGAGCGATACCAGACTTCAAACTATACTACAGAGCAATAGTAACAACAATAACATGGTACTGGTACCAAAACAGGCTTGTGGACCAATGGTACTGAATAGAGGACACAGAAACCAATCCACAAAACTACAACTATCTTATATTTGATAAAGGGGCTAAAAGCATGCAATGGAGGAAGGATAGCATCTTCAACAAATGGTGTTGGGAAAACTGGAAATCCATATGTAACAAATTGAAACTGAATCCCTTTCTCTTGACATGCACAAAAGTTAACTCAAAATGGATCAAGGAGCTTGATATCAAATCAGAGACACAGTGTCTGATAGAAGAAAAATTTGCTTACGATGTACATACTGTGGGGTCGGGCTCCAAATTCCACAATAGGACACCCATAGCACAAGAGTTAATAACTAGAATCAACAAATGGGACTTACTCAAACTAAAAAGTTTTTTCTCAGCAAAAGAAACAATAAGAGAGGTAAATAGGGAGCCTACATCCTGGGAAGAAATCTTTACTCCTCACACTTCAGATAGAGCCCTAATATCCAGAGTATACAAAAAACTCACAAAATTAGACAATAAGATAACAAATAACCCAATCAACAAATGGGCTGAGGACCTCAACAGACACTTATCAGATGAGGACTTACAATCAATCAACAAGTACATGAAAAAATGCTCACCATCTCCAGCAGTCAGAGAAATGCAAATCGAAACCACCCTAAGATACCATCTCACTCCAGTAAGATTGGCAGCCATTATGAAGTCAAACAACAAGTTCTGGCAATGATGTGGGGAAACAGGTACACTTCTACATTGCTGGTGGGACTGCAAATTGGTGCAGCCAATTTGGAAAGCAGTATGAAAATTTCTTGGAAAGCTGGGAATGGAACCACCATTTGACCCAGCTATTCCCCTACTCAGTCTATTCACTAAAGACCTAAAAACAGCATGCTACAGGGACACTGCTACATCGATGTTCATAGCAGAACAATTCACAACAGCAAGACTGTGAAACCAACTTAGATAACCTTCAATGAAAGAATGGATAAAATACTGTGGCATTTATACACAATGGAGTATTACTCTGCATTGAAAAATAAAAAAAAATCATAGAATTTGGAGGGAAATGGATGGCATTGGAGCAGATTATGCTAAGTGAAGCTAACCAATCCTTAAAAAACAAATGCCAAATGTCATCTTTGATATAAGGAGAGTAACTAAGAACAGAGGAGAGACGAAGAGCATGACAAGATGATTAACATTAAAGCGGGATGAGAGGTGGAAAGGAAAGGGAGAGAGAAGGAAAATTGTATGGAGTTGGAAGGAGACCCTCAGGGTTATACAAAATTACATACAAGAGAAAGTGAGGGGAAAGAGAAAAATAATACAATGGGGACAAATTTATTACAGTAGAGGGGGTAGAGAGAGAAGAGGGGAGGGGCGGGGAGGGGAGGGGGGATAGTAGAGGATAGGAAAGGCAGCAGAATTCAATAGACACTAGTATGGCAATATGTGAATCAATAGATGTGTAACTGATGTGATTCTGTAATCTGTACACGGGGTAAAAATGGGAGTTTATAACGCACTTGAATCAAAGTGTGAAATATGTTATAACAACAACTATGTAATGTTTTGAACAACCATAAATAAAAATGAAATAAAACTAACTATGGTGAATAATGCATGCAATCCTAATATTTCTACAGTAACTGACCCAGTTTAACATCAATGCAAGTAGATTCCTATGGGACATGATGTGTACTTTGACCTTCATTTTTATTCAACACTGGTACATTACTATTTCATCAGTTTATGCACATCACAGGATATATATTTCATCCACAATTTAGGAAAGTTATAGGCATTTGTTTCACTTTCAATCAATTCCAGCTTCAGAACACATGGATTCCTCCATATTTCTTGACTGGTCTTTTCATGAGACTTCTTTCCAAACACATTATTTTCGATTTCCATAAACACTTTTGAAACAAAACTCACACACACTTCATGATAAACAATAACCCTAAGATTACCATTATATATGTAACTGGTTGGAGTGAAGGATTGTATGTCAATATATGATTTCCTATATATTTTAAGATATCAATTCAATCCATTATTTAAAGAGAAAAAAGTTATATTATTTATTCACACTATGGTCTATTCATGCATTATCTCTATATTCATTGACACAGGGTACACCACTTGGTACCCACAATACTAATTTATGTGTCCTCAAATATTGCTCCCAGAAATGGTGGAAGAAATACACACATCATATGATCTACATATATATTTGATCACAATAATTTTCTGGGCACAAAATGCAAAGGTCACACTTATGATTGTACCAAATCCTAAATTGAAAGTGAACATGGCTTACTAAAAACATCCATGTCCAGGTTGCCTAATGCTTTCAAATGTCATTCCTATTGGTGACTACATATTTGTTTCTTCCTAAGATTATGTATTCAATCTCAACCCTGTTGAAAATGTCTAATCCTATCACTCACTATATAATTGCCTCATTTCGTAATGTCTCTATTGATATTTTCCTTCCTACATATTTTCCCCAGTTAATCATTGTGACTGACTCTTCACATGTGCTGACATTTATATTCACTCTATAACCGAAACCCTAATGCTACAGAACTTTTTGTCCAATTTTTATACTCACTCTTTTTTTATAAACCTACCGACTATCTTCCTAATCCCACCGACTATCTCAATTTGAGTGGATGTTCTCTTCTAAAATCAAACATCCAAGGTATAAGGTCCTATGCCATTGATTATCAATTTATCTGAGACATCTGTGTAGAACGTAATTAAAAGCTAAGTATCCCAATCAAGGGCCTAATGCCCTTCTGGGCTTCAAATCTTACCAACATTTCTGTTTTCATACTTATATTTCACCTCTATAATCTTATAAATATCACAGGTTCCCAATACTATTAATCATCCTGCAGAAGGATTCGTAATCCAAATCAAACATGTTAATAACCCTAACCATACACTCTTCCCTCAACCTAACTTTACAGAAGAGCAGGGACAGAGTTCGTCTTACAATACAGGAATGTAGGGGATCTGCCTCCTGCTGAGAACCTCAAAGGTCCATGCAGGTTTGATCCCTGGAGAAGATTAGGCAGCTATGAAGGACCTGAGAGAGAAAAAGTTATCTTCCATCTCAAACAACCTTTCCAAGATGAAGGGTTTTGTCTGAATAAGCCTCTCTCTTCTTAATGTAGAGAAGATGGACCATACCAGGCATGTGTGGAGAGCTGTTCCTGGGTGCCTATGGTTGATATACCATTCTAACTTTTGAAAGTGTCACAGGAAGTAAGGGCTGCCTCCATCTCATAGTACTATTGGAAGCAACTGTTAGGACAAAGTGGTTGCCAAGGCAGTGACCTCATTAAATTCCTGAAGAGATTAATCTCACCTCACTTCCTTGGTGATGAAACTCTCTGAACTTGGGATCCGGGAAGCCAGGCACGCAGAGCCAGTCCCATTCCCAGTCCCAGTGGTCTCACTTGTTTGGATTTAACAAGGACAGAGTCAGTCTTTCTGAGTACCTACTGATGTGAGGATGGACAAATGTCAGGAAAGCTCTGAAGAGAGGCCTTTCCTGAGAAAGCAGGTAGTGGCTCACAGCTGGCTAGTGACAACTTCACAGATTGGGCCAATGAGACCATATCTGATACAGGACAGGCGATTTCATCAGAACATAGTATGGCCCACCAGTCAGAGGACACTCCTGATAGTCACAGACCTACTTGGGGGAAGGAGCTGCCTTTGTGTGTGTGGGTGTAGGTTTGAGGTTTTGTCTCATGTTCTGAGAATAGGTAGGAAAGGCAGTTTATTTGTTTTGGAGTGAACTGTTTCTGGTAACTCGTTTGACAAGGCCAGTGTCTCTATGTCTGTGTATCCCACTGTGTCCGGGGTTTTAGACATTAGAAAAGAGAATGAATCATTGTATGTGTTCTGACTAGTAGAAAGCTTCCCAAGATTCATCTTGCCCAATTTATGAATGGACTGTGGCTTGACTTATGCGTGGGCAACTCCTACAATCTTGCTAAGTTCCTGTTTTCTTCCTGAATCCTGGCCAATTTCCAGAATAGGCTCATTTTTTTGTGTCCAAAATATGTACCACCTCCAAGCTCTGAGACTTGGCCATGTACTGGATAGCTGAAGGGAATGGGAGCATCTCAGAAAACTCAGATATGAGTGTGACCAGAAAATTCTAATGGAGAAACCCTGCTTTGGGCCTTTTGCTTACCAATTGTTCTGTTGCCCTGAATGTCCGGAACATCTTTGCCTCAGGCCACACCTTTGTAGAGCCAAAAGAAATAGTTTTCAAACAGAAATGAAAGGGCATCACCTCTGGCTCTTTGCTTAATTGCTTTGGAAAGGGATGTGTCTGAATCAGCTTTTTGGCCCTGTGTGAGGCTGCGGCTTAGATTTTTAGCACCTGATGGATCTAAAGAAAGATCCCATGTGTGCATCCAAAACCAAAATGGACAAAAGAGCATTCATTTTGGATGAAGTCTCTCACATTCCTCTGTAAGGTTCCTGACCTTCATCAAGTGAGAATAGTGATCATTTGGTTCAAATGTGTTCCTCAAAACCCTGCAGAGGATAGCCCATAAGTGCTTGATTTTTCTCATGACTCCAAATCACATAAAGACTCTAAGCCCCACAGTCAGTAGGCTTCAAATTGGAGAAGCAGTGCCATCTTAATGGCCGGCCAATTTGATCACTCCTGGTTCACTGGAAGGATGTCCAGGCCATCCTGATTTTAGGCAAATGAGGGGCAAGGGTGGTTATTTTGGACACTGTCTTGGGCCGCACCCCTCATGGAAACCTCCAGCCAGAGGTTATGATGAGTGTGTATTTAGAAAAGATGAGTGACATGTGGGAGTGTTTTGGATTTAATTGTGGATATTTGTGTGGCAGTTGGAAGACATAACTGGGTCTACCTGGGCTTGAACTTTGGTGTGATTCCCCTTAGAGACTGAGTTCAGAATCTGACCTCAGAAAAGTATTGCCATGTATTGTGTTGGGATTAAAGAGGCCATGTATGAGAGTCACCCTTGGAAACTGAGAACTAGCGCCAGAGTGGCTTTGCACAGAGAACTGGGAATCTCAGCCAAGGTATCACATGATTTCATTCGAAAGACTTGGCAGCCATATTTGAGAGTCAAAACACACATGGACCTCACATTGTAGACCTCAATGGGCCTGGCTAAATGTGACCTTTTGTCCACTCTTTGAGAAGCCTTGCCTGTGAGGGTTCTCCAGAGCTTTCATTGAAATAATCTTTCTCTCCATTTAATGGTTCCTGAATAAATTGAAACCCACAGTGCCTCCAACTTCATCCTTGAAAAATTTCTAGATAAATACCGTGAATTTTTTGAAATTCCCACGACTAGGTTGCACTAGAAAACCTTTGGATGTCCTGCTGCTGATCATGGATGCACCTGACAGTGCCTTGCTTGACTGGGTTTTATGAAAATAGTGTAGAACAGAGGTCCCAGTAAGTTGCAGCCTCCTGAGAAGTGGGCCTAGAGTTGTGGTGGGCAGGAGTGTGATAAAACTTCTGTGTTGGAGCAATTTGGATCTTCCATTGGCTTACAAATGGCTTGTGGCTTACATGGTGCAGCCAGCAGACCCTTATAAGTAAAGGCATCTTGTTATATGGAGAGGATTCAGGGCAATGTTCAGAATCAGGTTGCTATGGACAAGGATGCAATGGGGCAAGCTTTGAGGGATAGAAGATTGGTTGGTGCATTTTTATGCTGTCCCTGACCCACCACACGTGATAGAACTCCCTCCTGCACTGTGTCCCAGTTGAACTCCTTCTATTTTATGAAGCAAATACCAAACTACCAGTGCAGCAGCAAAAACCCCACAAAAAGTGTAGGAGGGCCAAATGGCTTCACAGTTCAACGGGGAGACACTTAGACCCCAGAGGCCACAGTTTACTTAAAAAGAAAAATATCAGCACTGCTGCCTCATGTTCATTGAAATATCAGAAACAATGTCTTCCAGGTCTCATAGATGCAGACCCAGCTTTGATGGTCTCACTACAAAGAAAGCCAAATCTCCTGAAAACAACATATATTTCAAGTGCCCTATCTCAGAGGCAGTTTCTCAAAAAGCTTTTAGGCCAGCAGAGCTCCATGTTTGTGGAGTGTTTACCCTATCCCTTGCTTTTGGAAACTCCTCTACAACCTCCAAGGTTGTGAACTCCTGAGCATTTTCCATTCCAGATATGTGTTCACTGATTTTCTAACTCTTCTCCTCTAATTTTGTCTTTCTTGGGGTGAAGGTAATGTCAAGGCATTGTTCTGGATGAGAGTGGGAGGATATTTGTGCAGCATATATATGCATACAAATTGGATTCATTTTCCAATTTTCATTTTGAAATATTGAATCCCTGACACTAACCCATACCTACTAGACTCAGACAACTCATCCTAATATGATAGAGAAAAATAAGCCAAACCTATAGAAATACAAGCAGTTCATTGGAGGCATGTTGTATAGTTGGACTTGCGTTTTGCATTATATAAGGTAAAAGTTATAAATCTAGTCAATTTTTAATCGAAGAAGTTCTCCCTGAGTTTTTAAACTTAAAAAATACGAGAATTCTTGTTTCCCTTTCTCTTTAGCCTATTCACACTTGTATATTTATATGCACATATAGAATCCTACCAGGTATCACACGTACATTTTTGAGGTGGCTGACTTGGCATATACAAACTGTGAGAAGAGTTCACTCCTCCTAAACGCTGTTGGAAGTGAAAATTCAACCTATAGGGGAGCTTCCTAGTAGAAGAACATTATGCATAAATTCATGTTCAGTAAAATAAATATTTTTGCATCTGTGGATGATATATATTTACTGATGAATTTCGATTCGCATATATATTGCTACTATTAAATGTATGTGAGTGGTTTTTTTTGTGTGTGTGTGTGTATAATATATCTGTACACTCTGCAGATGTTTCAAAATATAAAATATATGTGTCTAATGTAAACCCTCTAAATTCATTCATGTTCATGTATGTGGATTTATAATCAACTTTTCACAAGATTATAATCAGAAATATTCATCCACCTGAAATACATAATTGTTTCCTAGTACTGAAAACTAACTTCAGTGAATGGGGCATACAAATCCTCATTATTCTACAGAAACTGACCCAGTCTAACATCAATGCAAGTAGACTCCTATGGGACATGATATGTAATTTGACGTTCATATGTATTCAACAATGGTACATTATTATTTCTTCAGTTTTTGCACATTTTAAGTTATACACTTCATCCACAAGTTCACAAATTTATAGGCATTTGTTTCAACTTTAATCACTTCTTGCTTCAGAACACAAGTATTGTCAGGGTTTCTTGACAGGTCTTTTCATGAGACTTCTTTCCAAACACATTATTTTAGATTTCCATAATCACTTTTGAAGCAAAACTCACACACTCTTCATGATAAACCAAAACACTAATATTTCCATGAGATATATAACTGGTTGGAATGAATGATTGTGTATCAATATATGATTTCCTTTAATTTTTCAGATATCAATTCAATTCATTATTTAAAGTTCAAAAAAGTTGTATTATTTAGTCACAGTATGTTCTATTCATGCTTTATCTCTATGTTCATAGACACAGGGTACACCTCTTTGTACCCCCAATTCTAATTTTAAATATTCAATATATTGCTCCCAGAAATGGTGAAAGAAATACTCATGTCACCTCATTATCACAGTAATATTCTGGACAAAAAAATGGAAAGGTCACTCTTATGATTGTACCAAAGCCTAAATGGAAAGTGAACATAGATTACTAAAAACATCCATGTCCAGGTTGCCTAATGCTATCAATTGTCAATCCTGTTGGTGACTACATATTTGTTTCCATCTAATTTATATATTCAAACTCAACCCTGCTGAAAATGACTAATTCTATCACTCACTTTATACTTTGCCTGATTTTGTAATGATTCTATTGATATCTGCTTTTCTACATATTTTCCCCAGTTCACCATAGTGACTGACTCTTCATATGTACTGACATCTACATTCACTCCATAACCGAAACCCTACTGGTAAAGAACATTTGGTCCAAATCCTATACTCACTCTTCTTCCTAAAGCTATCGACTATCTTCCTAATCCTAACGATTATCACTTTTTGCCTGGATGTTCTCTTCTAAATTCAATCATCATAGGTACAAGGTCCTACTCCCTTGTATATCGAATTATCTGAGACATCTTTGCAGAACATAATTCAAAGCTAAGTATCCCAATCAAGGGGAAAACCCTTCTGGGCTTCAAATCATACCTAGATTTTTGTTTTCATACTTTTATTTCACATCTATATTCTTGTAAATATCACAGGTTCCCAATACCATTATTCATCACACAGAATGATTCATAACCCAAATCAAACCTGTTATTAACCCTAAGCGAACACTGTTCCCTCAATCTCATTTTACAGAAAAGCAGGGACAGAGTGGTTCTTACAATACAGGAAATTATGGGATCTTCCACCTGCTGAGAACCTCAAAGGTCCATGCAGAAATGATACCTGGAGAAGTTGTAGGCAGGTATGAAGGACCTGAGTGAGCAAATGTCATCTTCCATGGCAAATAACCTGGTCAGGATGAAGGGATGTGTCTGAATCAGCCTCTCTCTTTTGATTGTAGAGAAGATGGACCAAACCAGGCCTGTGTGGAGAGCTGTTCCTGGGTGCCTATGGTTGATATACCATTCTACCTTGTGAAAGTGTCACAGGAAGTAGGGGAAGCCTCCATCTCATGGGACCCTTGGAAGCAACAGTTAGGACAAAGTGGTTGCCAAGGCAGTGACCTCATTCAGTTCCAAAGAATGTGACATACCTCATTTCCTTGGTGATGGAACTCTCTGAAATTTGTATCCAAGAAGCCAGGCACCCAGAGGCAGTCCCAGTCCCAGTCCCAGTGGGCTCACTTGTTTGGATTTACCAAGGACAGAGTCAGTTTTCTTGGTACCTACTGATGTGAGGATGGCCTAATGCCAGGAGAACTCTAAAGAGGGACCTTTCCTGAGAAAGCAGGTAGTGGCTAACCACTTTTTCCTGACAACTACACAGAGTTGAACAAGGAAACAAGATCTGAGAGAAGACAGGACATTTCGGGGGAACATAGTATGGCCCGCACTCAGAGGAAACTCCGGATAGTCACAGACCTACTTGGGGTAAGGAGGTGCCTTTGTGGGAGTGGGTGTGGGTTTGTTGTTTTGTCTCATGTTCTGAGAATAGGTAGGAAAGGCGGTTTGTTTGGTTTGTAGTGGACAGTTTCTAGTAAGTTGTTTGACAAGGCGAGTGTTTCTGTTTCGGTGTATCCCAATGTGTCCGTTGTTGTAGACATTAAAAAGAGAATGCATTAATTGATGTGTCCTGTCTAGTATAAGTCTTCCCATAATTCATCCTGCCCAATATATGAATGGACTGCAGCTTGTCTTATCGATGTGCAACACCTACTATCTTTCTAAGATGCTGTTTTCTTCCTGAATTCTGGCCACTCTCCAGAATAGGCTCATGGTTTTGTGTCCAAAATATGAACCACCTCCAAGCTCTGTGACATGTCCATGTAATGGATAGCTGAAGAGAATGGCGAGCATTTCAGAAAACTCAGATATCAGTGTGACCAGGAAAGTCTCAGTGCAGAAACCCTGCTTTGGGCAATTTGCTTACTAATTGTTGTGTTGCACTGAATGTCAGGAAGGTCTTTGCCTCAGGCCACCCCTTTGTGAAACCTGAAGAAAACAGTTTTCAAATACAAATGAATGGGCATCACCTGTGGCTTCTGGATTCATTGCTTTGAGAATGGATGTGTCTGAATCAGCCTCTTGGCCATGTGTTTGGCTGTGACTTAGATTCTCAGCACCCGATGAATCTAAAGAATGATCCCATGCGTGCATCCAAAACCATAAGGGCAAAAAATCATTCATTGTGGATGAAGTCTCTTGCCTTCCTCTGTTAGGTTCCTGAACTCCATCTAGTGAGAATAGGGATTCTTTGAGTCAAATGAGTTCTTCAAATCTCTGCAGAGGTGTTTGGGTTTTCGAATAACTTTAAATCACATAAAGAATCTATTCCTGAAATCAGTAGGCCTCAAATTGAAGAAACACAGAAGAATTAACGGCAGGCTTATTTGATCATTGCTGGTTCACAGAAACGGTGTCCAGGCCACCCTGACTTTAGGCAAATGAGGGGAAAACGAGCTGATTTTGGACACTGTCTATGGCTGTGCCCCTCATGGAAACCTCCAGCCAGAGGTTAAGATGAGTTACTATATGGAATAAGATGAGGGCCATGTGGGAGTGTTTCGGTTTTAATTTTGGTCATTTGTGTGGCATTGGAAAAAATGACTGGGTCCACGTGGGCTTGAACTCTGGTGTGATTCCCCTTAGAGACTGGGTTTTAGAACTGAACTCAGAGAAGCATTGCCATGAATTTTGTTAGAATTTCAAGAGGCCACGCATGAAAGTCGCTCTTGGAAATTGAGACCTAGGCCCCGGGTGGATTTCCAAAGAGGCCTGGGAATCTCAGCAAGGATATCACATGATTTTATTCTTAAAGACATGGCAGCCATAGTTGAGAGTCAAAACACACATGGACCTCACATTGTAGACCTCAATGGGCCTGGCCTAATGTGACCTTTTGACCACTCTTTGGAAAGCCTTGCCTGTGAGAGTTCTCCAGAGATTTCATTGAAATGAGCTTCCTCACCATTTAATGTTTGCTGAATGAATTGAAACCCACAGTGCCTCCAACTTCATGCTTGAAAAATGGCTAGATAAATACCATGAAATTTTTGAAATTTCTATGACCAGGTGGCACTGGAGAAACATTGGATGTCCTGTTGCTGATCATGAGTATACCAGACAGTGCCTTGATTTACGGAGTTTCATGAAAATGGTGTAGAATAGGATGGCAGTAAGTTGGAGCCTGCTGAGTAGTGGGTCTAGAGCAGTGTTGGGGAGGTGTTTGATAAAACATCCGTGGTAGGGCCATGTGGATCTACCATTGGATTCCAAATGGCTTGTAACTGACGTGGTACAGCCAGCAGACCCTTATATGTAAAAGCATCTTTTTATATGCAGAGTTTTCAGAGGAAAATTACGAATCAGGTTGATATGGACAAGGGGGAAATGGGGCAAGCTGTGAGAGATCGAAGCTTATTTGGTGCATTCTCTAGCAGACCCTGGCCCACCACACGTGACAGAACTCCCTCCAGCACTCTGTCCCAGATTAGCTCCTAGTATTTCGTGAAACAAATACCAAACTCACAGTGCAGCAGCAAAAAAACCACAAAAAGTGGAGGAGGACCAAATGGCTTTACAGTCCACATGGGGAGAAACTTAGTCCCCAGTGGCCTCAGTTTACCTACAAAGAGTGGATTCAGCACTGCTTCATCTTGTTCATTGGAAAATAAGAAACCATGTCCTCCAGGTCACATAGATGCAGACCCAGCTTTGATGGTCTTCCTACAAAGGAAGACAAATCTCCTGAAAACAACATATATTTCAAGGGCGGAAGCTCAGAGGCAGTTTCTCAAAAAGTTTTTAGGCCAGCAGAGCTCCATATTTGTGGAGTGTTTACCCTGTCCCTTAGTTTTGCAAACTCCTCTACCACCTCCAAGGTTGTGAACTCCTGAGCATTTTACATTCCAGATATGTATTCACTGATTTTGTAACTCTTTTCCTCTAATTGTGTCTTACTTGGGGTGAAGGTAATGTCAAGGCATTGTTCTGGATGAGAGCGGGAGGATATTTGTGCAGCATATATTTACATACACATTGGATTCATTTTCCAATTTTCCATTCGAAATGCTGAATTCCTGACACTAAGCCATACCTAGTAGACTCAGACTATTCATCCTAATATAATGGGGAAAATTAACCCAACACAATAGAAATACAAGCACTTCAGAGGAGACATGTTGTATAGTTGGACTTGACATTTGCATTATATAAGGTAGGAGTTATAAATGTATTCAAACTTTAATGGACATATTCTCCATGTGTTTTTAAACTTAACAAATATGTGAATTCTTGTTTCCCTTTTCTTTAGCCTATTCACACATGTATATATATATGCATACATAGAATCCTAGCAGGTATCACACGTACATTTTGTGAGGTGGCTGTCTTAGCAGATACAAATTGTGAGAAGAGTTCACTCCTCCTAAATGCTGTTGGAAATAAAAATTCAACCTATAGGAGACCGTCCTAGTCGAACAACATTATACATAAAGTCATATTCAGTAAAATAAATATTTTTGCATTTCTGGATGACATATATTTACTGATGAATTTCGATTGGCATTTATATTGGTACTTTTTAATGTCTGTGAGTGTTGTGTGTGTGTGTGTGTGTGTGTGTGTGTGTGTAGATATAGATATAGATATAGATATACTCTCCAAATTTTTCAAAATATGAAATGTATGTGTCTAATATACACTCTCTAAATTCATTCATGTTCATGTATGTGGATTTATAATCAACTTTTCACAAGATTATAATCAGTAATATTCATGCACCTGAAATACATATTTGTTTCCTAGTACTGAAAACTAACTTCAGTGAATGGTGCATACATATCCTAATTATTCTACAGTAACTGACCCAGTCTAACATCAATGCAAGTAGACTCCTATGGGACATGATATGTAATTTGTCATTCATTTGTATTCGACACTGGTACATTATTGTTTCTTCAGTTTTTGCACATCATAGGATATACATTTCACCCACAAGTTCACAAATTAATAGGCATTTGTTTCAACTTTAATCACTTCTTGCTTCAGAACACATGTATTGTCAGGGTTTCTTGACTGGTCTTTTCATGAGACTTCTTACCAAACACATTATTTTGAATTTCCATAATCATTTTGAAGCAAAACTCACAAACTCTTCATGATAAAAGAAATCACTAATATTTCCATTAGATAAATAACTGGTTGGAATTAATGATTGTATATCAATATACGATTTCCTAAAATTTTTCAGATATCAGTTCAATGCATTATTTAAAGTTCAAAAAAGTTATATTATTTATTCACAGTATGGTCAATTCATGCTTTTTCTCTATGTTCATACAAACAGGGTACACCTCTTTGTACAACCAATTCTAATTTTACATCTTCAATATGTTGCTCCCAGAAATGGTGAAAGAAATACTCATGTCACCTCATTATCACAGTAATATTCTGGACAAAAAATGGAAAGGTCACACTTATGATTGTACCAAAGCCTAAATAGAACGTGAACATGGATTTCTAAAAACATCTATGTCCAGGTGTCCTAATGCTGTCAATTGTCAATTCTATTGGTGACTACATATTTGTTTTTTCCTAATTTATATATTCAAACTCAACCCTGTTGAAAATGTCTAATTCTATCACTCACTTTATACTTTGCCTCATTTCGTAATGTTTCTATTGATATCGGCTTTTCTACATATTTTCCCCAGTTCAACATACTGACTGACTCTTCATATGTGTTGACATTTACATTCACTCTATAACCGAAAGTCTATTGCTAAAGAACTTTTGGTCCAAATCCTATACTCACTCTTCTTCCTAAACCTACCGACTATCTTCCTAATCCTACTGAATATCCCTTTTTGACTGGATGTTCTCTTCTAAATTCAATCATCCAATTTACAAGGTCCTATGCCATTGTATATCAAATTATCTGAGACAACTTTGCAGAACATAATTCAAAGCTAAGTATCCCAATCAAGGGCAACACTATTCTGGGCTTCAAATCATACCTTGATTTCTGTTTTCATACTTATATTTCAACTCTATATTCTTGTAAATATTGCATGTTTCCAATACCATTATTCATCGCACAGAATCATTCCTAACCCAAATGAAACCTGTTTTTAACCCCAAGTATACACTGTTCCCTCAATCAATTTACAGAAGAGCAGGGACAGAGTGGTTCTTAAAATACAGGAAAGTTGGGGGCCTTCCACCTGATGAGAACCTCAAATGTCCATGCACAAATGATACCTGGAGAAGTTGTAGGCAGGTATGAAGCACCAGAGAGAGCAAAAGTCCTCTTCCATGGAAAAGAACCTGGTCAGGATGAAGGGATGTGTCTGAATCTGCCTCTCTCTTCTTATTTTAGAGATGATGGACCAAACCAGGCATGAGTGGAGAGCTGTTCCCGGGTGCCAATTGTTGATATACATTCTACCTTATGAAAGTGTCACAGGAAGTAGGGGCAACCTCCATCTTATGTTACCCTTGGAAGCAACTGTTTGGACAAAGTGGGTGCCAAGGCAGGGACCTCATTCAGTTCCAAAGAATGTGACATACCTCATTTCCTTGGTGATGGAACTCTCTGAACTTGGTATCCAAGAAGCCAGGCACCCAGAGGCAGTCCAAGTCCCAGTCCCAGTGGGCTCACTTGTTTGGATTTACCAAGGACAGTCAGTTTTCTTGGTACCTAATGATGTGAGGATGGCCAAATGCCAGAAGAGCTGTGAAGATGGATTTTTCCTGAGAAAACAGGTAGTGTCTAACCACTTTTTCCTGACATCTTCACAGAGTTGGTCAATGAAACAAGATCTGAGAGAAGACAGTCCATTTTGGGGGAACATAGTGTGGCCCACCAGTCAGAGGACACTCCGGATAGTCACAGACCTACTTGGGGAAAGGAGGTGCCTTTGGGGGAGTGGGTGTGGGTTTGTTGTTTTGTCTCATGTTCTGAGAATAGATAGGAAAGGCGGTTTGTTTGGTTTGGAATGGACAGTTTCTAGTAAGTCATTTGACACGCCGAGTTTTTCTGTTTCTGTGTATCCCCCTGTGTTCGTTGTTGTAGACATTAGAAAAGAGAATGCATTAATGGGTGTGTCCTGTCTAGTATAAATCTTCCCATAATTCATCCTGCCCAATATATGAAAGGACTGCAGCTTATCTTATCGATGTGCAACACCTGCTATCTTTCTAAGTTGTTGTTTTCTTTCTGAATTCTGGACACTTTCCAGAATAGGCTCATGGATTTGTGTCCAAAATATGTACCACCTCCAAGCTCTGTGACATGGCCATGTACTGGATAGCTGAAGAGAATGGCGAGAATCTCAGACAACTCAGATATCAGCGTGACCAGGAAAGTCTCAGTGCAGAAACCCTGCTTTGGGCCTTTTGTTTACTTATTGTTGTGTTGCACTCAATGTCAGGAAGGTCTTTGCCTCAGGCCACTCCTTTGTGAAGCCTGAAGAAAACAGTTTTCAAATGGAAATGAATGGGCTTCACCTGTGGCTCTTTGCTTAATTGCTTTGGAAAGGGATGTGTCTTTATCAGCCTCTTGGACCTGTGTGTGGCTGTGACTTAGATTCACAGAACCTGATGGATCTTAAGAATGATCCCATGTGAGCTTCCAAAACCAAAATGGCAAAAATATCATTCATTGTGGATGAAGTCTCTTTCCTTCCTCTGTTAGGTTCCTGCACTCCATCAAATGAGAATAGGGATTCTTTGGGTCAAATGAGTTCTTCAAAGCCCTGCAGAGGTGCTTGTGTTTTTGCATGACTCGAAATCACCTAAAGAATCGATACCTAAAATCAGTAGGCATCAAATTGGAGAAACACAGAAGTATTAACGGCAGGCTTATTTGTTCAATCCTGGTTCACAGAAACGGTGTCCAGGCTACCCTGACTTTAGGAAAATGAGGGGCAAACGAGCTGATTTTGGACACTGTCTTTGGCTGCGCCCCTCATGGAAAACTCCACCCAGAGGTTAAGATGATTGACTATATGGAAAAAGATGAGGGCCATGTGGGAGTGTTTTGATTTTAATTTTGATCATTTGTGTGGCATTGGAAAAAATGACTGGGTCCAGGTAGGCTTGAACTCTGGTGTGATTCCCCTTAGAGACTGGGATTTGAAACTGAACTCAGAGAAGCATTGGCATGAATTTTGTTGGGATTTTAAGAGGCCACGCATGAAAGTCGCTCTTGGAAACTGAGACCTAGGCCCCGGTGGATTTCCACAGAGGCCTGGGAATCTCAGCAAGGATATCACATGATTTTATTCTTAAAGAAATGGCAGCCATAGTTTAGAGTCAAAACACACATGGACCTCACATTGTAGACCTCAATGGGCCTGGCCTAATGTGACCTTTTGTTCACCCTTTGGGAAGCCTTGCCTGTGAGGGTTCTCCAGAGATTTCATTGAAATGAGCTTCCTCACCATTTAATGTTTGCTGAATGAATTGAAACCCACAGTGCCTCCAACTTCATGCTTGAAAAATGGCTAAATAAATACCATGAAATTTTTGAAATTCCAATGACCAGGTGGCACTGGAGAAACATTGGATGTCCTGTTGCCGATCATGAGTATACCAGACAGTGCCTTGATTTACTGAGTTTCATAAAAATGGTGTAGAACAGAGATGCCAGTAAGTTGGAGTCTGCTGAGTAGTGGGTCTAGAGCAGTGGTGGAGAGGTGTTTGATAAAACATCCATGGTAGTGCCATGTGGATCTACCATTGGATTCCAAATGGCTTGTAACTGATATGGTGCAGCCAGCAGACCCTTATATGTAAAGGCATTTTGTTATATGGAGAGTTTTCAGAGGAAAATTAAGAATCAGGTTGATATGGACATGCAGTCAATTGGGCAAGCTGTGAGAGGTAGAAGCCTAGTTGGTGCATTCTCTTGCAGACCCTGACCCACCACACGTGACAGAACTCCCTCCAGCACTTTGTCCCAGTTTAGTTCCTAGTATTTCGGGAAACAAATACCAAACTCACAGTGCAGCAGCAAAAACACCACAAAAAGTGGAGGAGGACCAAATGGCTTCAGTGTGCACACGGGGAGACACTTAGTACCCAGTGGTCTCAGTTTACCTACAAAGAGAGGATTCAGCACTGCTTCATCTTGTTCATTGGAAAATAAGAAACCATGTCCTCCAGGTCACATAGATGCAGACCCAGCTTTGATGGTCTCACTACAAAGGAAGACAAATCTCCTGAAAACAACATATATTTCAAGTACAGAAGCTCAGAGGCAGTTTCTCAAAAAGTTTTTAGGCCAGCAGAGCTCCATGTTTGTGGAGTGTTTACCCTGTCCCTTAGTTTTGCAAACTCCTCTACCACCTCCAAGGTTGTGAATTCCTGATCATTTTCCATTCCAGATATGTATTCACTGATTTTGTAACTCTTCTCCTCTAATTGTGTCTTACTTGGGGTGAAGGTAATGTCAAGGCATTGTTCTGGATGAGAGCGGGAGGATATTTGTGCAGCATATATTTACATACACATTGGATTCATTTTCCAATTTTCCATTCGAAATGCTGAATTCCTGACACTAAGCCATACCTAGTAGACTCAGACTATTCATCCTAATATAATGGGGAAAATTAACCCAACACAATAGAAATACAAGCACTTCAGAGGAGACATGTTTTATAGTTGGACTTGACATTTGCATTATATAAGGTAGGAGTTATAAATGAATTCAAATTTTAATGGACATATTCTCCATGTGTTTTTAAACTTAACAAATATGTGAATTCTTGTTTCCCTTTTCTTTAGCCTATTCACACATGTATATATATATGCATATATAGAATCCTAGCAGGTATCACACGTACATTTTTGTGAGGTGGCTGTCTTGGCAGATACAAATTGTGAGAAGTGTTCACTCCTCCTAAATGCTGTTGGAAATGAAAATTCAACCTATAGGAGAGCGTCCTAGTAAAACAACATTATACATAAACTCATGTTCAGCAAAATAAATATTTTTGCATCTGTGGATCATATATATTTACTGATCAATTTCGATTGGCATTTATATTGGTATTTTTTAATGTCTGTGAGTGTTGTGTGTGTGTGTGTGTGTGTGTGTGTGTGTGTGGATATAGATATAGATATAGATATAGATATAGATATAGATATAGATATAGATATACTCCCCAAATTTTTCAAAATATGAAATATATATGTCTAATATACACTCTCTAAATTCATTCATGTTCATGTATGTGGATTTATAATCAACTTTTCACAAGATAATAATCAGAAATATTCATCTACCTGAAATATATATTTGTTTCCTAGTACTGAAAACTAACTTCAGTGAATGGTGCATACATATCCTAATTATTCTAAAGTAACCAACCCAGTATAACATCAATGCAAGTAGAGTCCTATGGGACATGATATGTAATTTGTCATTCATTTGTATTCGACACTGGTACATTATTGTTTCTTCAGTTTTTGCAAATCATAGGATATACATTTCATCCACAAGTTCACCAATTAATAGGCATTTGTTTCAACTTTAATCACTTCTTGATTCAGAACACATGTATTGTCAGGGTTTCTTGAATCGTCTTTTCATGAGACTTCTTTCCAAACACATTATTTTGAATTTCCATAGTCATTTTGAAGCAAAACTCACACACTCTTCATGATAAACCAAAACACTAATATTTCGTTTAGATATATAACTGGTTGGAATGAATGATTGTATATCAATATACGATTTCCTTTAATTTTTCAGATATCAGTTCAATTCATTATTTCAAGTTCAAAAAATTTATATTATTTATTCACAGTATGATCTATTCATGCTTTTTCTCTATGTTCATAGAAAGAGGGTACACCTCTTTGTACCCCCGATTCTGATTTTACATCTTCAATATATTGCTCCCAGAAATGGTGAAAGAATTACTCATGTCACCTCATTATCACAGTAATATTCTGGACAAAAAATGGAAAGGTCACACTTATGATTGTACCAAATCCTAAATGGAAAGTGAACATGGATTTCTAAAAACATCCATGTCCAGGTTGCCTAATGCTGTCAATTGTCAATCCTATTGGCGACTACATTTTTGTTTTTTCCTAATTTATATATTCAAACTCAATCCTGTTGAAAATGTCTAATTCTATCACTCACTTTATACTTTGCCTGATTTCGTAATGTTTCTATTGATCTCTGCTTTTCTACATATTTTCCCCAGTTCAACATAGTGACTGACTCTTCATATGTGCTGACATTTACATTCACTCTATAACCGAAAGTCTATTGCTAAAGAACTTTTGGTCCAAATCCTATACTCACTCTTCTTCCTAAACCTACCGACTATCTTCCTAATCCTACTGAATATCCCTTTTTGACTGGGTGCTCTCTTTTAAATTCAATCATCCAATTTACAAGGTCCTATGCCATTGTATATCGAATTATCTGAGACATCTTTGCAGAACATAATTCAAAGCTAAGTATCCCAATCAAGGGCAGAACCCTTATGGGCTTCAAATCATACCTAGATTTCTGTTTTCATACTTATATTTCACATCTATATTTTGTAAGCATTGCAGGTTCCCAATACCATTATTCATCACACAGAATCATTCGTAACCCATATCAAACCTGTTTTTAACCCCAATTATACACTGGTCCCTCAATCATCTTACAGAAGAGCAGGGACAGAGTGGTTCTTACAATACAGGAAAGTTGGGGATATTCCACCTGATGAGAACCTCAAAGGTCCATGCAGAAATGATACCTGGAGAAGTTGTAGGCAGGTATGAAGGACCTGAGAGAGCAAAAGTCATCTTCCATGGCAAATATCTTGGTCAGAAAGAAGGGATGTGTCTGAATCAGCCTCTCTCTTCTTATTGTAGAGAAGATGGACCAAACCAGGCCTGTGTGGAGAGCTGTTCCTGGGTGCCTATGGTTGATATACCATTCTCCCTTGTGAAAGTGACACAGGAAGTAGGGGAAGCCTCCATCTCATGGGACCCTTGGAAGCAACAGTTAGGACAATGTGGTTGCCAAGGAAGTGACTCATTCAGTTCCAAAGAAAGTGACATACCTCATTTCCTTGGTGATGGAACTCTCTGAAATTTGTATCCAAGAGGCCAGGCACCCAGAGGCAGTCCCAGTCCCAGTCCCAGTGGGCTCACTTGTTTGGATTTACCAAGGACAGAGTCAGTTTTCTTGGTACCTACTGATGTGAGGATGGCCTAATGCCAAGAGAACTCTGAAGATGGACCTTTCCTGAGAAAGCAGGTAGTGGCTCACCACTTTTTCCTGAAAACTACAAAGAGTTGAACAAGGAAACAAGATCTGAGAGAAGAGAGGACATTTCGGGGGAACATAGTATGGCCCCCAGTCAGAGTAAACTCCGGATAGTCACAGACCTACTTGGGGGAAGGAGGTGCCTTTGTGGGAGTGGGTGTGGGTTTGTTGTTTTGTCTCATGTTCTGAGAATAGGTAGGAAAGGCTGTTTGTTTGGTTTGGACTTGACAGTTTCTAGTAAGTTGTTTGATCAGGCGAGTGTTTCTGTTTCAGTGCATCCCAATGTGTCCGTTGTTGTAGACATTAAAAAGAATGCATTAATGGAGGTGTCCTGTCTAGTATAAATCTTCCCATAATTCATCCTGCCCAATATATGAATGGACTGCAGCTTGTCATATCGATGTGCAACACCTGCTATCTTTCTACGTTGCTGTTTTCTTCCTGAATTCTAGCCACTCTCCAGAATAGGCTCATGGTTTTGTGTCCAAAATATGTACCACCTCCAAGCTCTGTGACATGGCCATGTACTGGATAGCTGAAGAGAATGGCGAGCATCTCAGAAAACTCAGATATCAGTGTGACCAGGAAAGTCTCAGTGCAGAAACCCTGCTTTGGGCCTTTTGCTGACTTATTGTTGTGTTGCACTGAATGTCAGGAAGGTCTTTGCCTCAGGCCACCCCTTTGTGAAAACTGAAGAAAACAGTTTTCAAATGGAAATGAATGGGCATCACCTGTGGCTTCTGGCTTCATTGCTTTGGGAAAGGATGTGTCTGAATCAGCCTCTTGGCCATGTGTGTGGAGGTGACTTAGATTCTCAGCACCTGATGAATCTAAAAATGATCCCCTGCGTGCATCCAAAACCATAAGGCAAAAAATCTTGCATTGTGGATGAATTCTCTTGCCTTCCTCTGTTAAAATCCTGAACTCCATAAGTGAGAATAGGGATTCTTTGGGTCAAATGAGTTCTTCAAATCTCTGCAGAGGTGCTTGGGTTTTCGAATAACTTTAAATCACATAAAGAATGTATTCCTGAAATCAGTAGGCCTCAAATTGGAGAAACACAGAAGAATTAACGGCAGGCTTATTTGATCATTCCTGGTTCACAGAAACGGTGTCCAGGCCACCCTGACTTTAGGCAAATGAGGGGCAAACGAGCTGATTTTGGACACTGTCTTTGGCTGCGCCCCTCATGGAAACCTCCAGCCAGAGGTTAAGATGAGTTACTATATGGAATAAGATGAGGGCCATGTGGGAGTGTTTCAGTTTTAATTTTGGTCATTTGTGTGACAGTTGGAAGAAATGACTGTGTCCACGTGGGCTTGAACTCTGGTGTGATTCCCCTTAGAGACTGGGTTTTGGAACTGAACTCAGAGAAGCATTGCCATGAATTTTGTTGTGATTTTAAGAGGCCACGCATGAAAGTCGCTCTTGGAAACTGAGACCTAGGCCCCGGGTGGATTTCCACAGAGGCCTGGGAAACTCAGCAAGGATATCAAATGATTTTATTCTTAAAGAAATGGCAGCCATAGTTGAGAGTCAAAACACACATGGACCTCACATTGTAGACCTCAATGGGCCTGGCCTAATGTGACCTTTTGTCCACTCTTTGGGAAGCCGTGCCTGTGAGAGTTCTCCAGAGATTTCATTGAAATGAGCTTCCTCACCATTTAATGTTTGCTGCATGAATTGAAACCCACAGTGCCTCCAACTTCATGCTTGAAAAATGGCTAGATAAATACCATGAAATTTTTGAAATTCCTATGACCAGGTGGCACTGGAGAAACATTGGATGTCCTGTTGCTGATTATGAGTATACCAGACAGTGCCTTGATTTACTGAGTTTCATGAAAATGGTGTAGAACAGAGATGTCAGTAAGTTTTAGCCTGCTGAGTGGTGGGTCTAGAGCAGTGGTGGGGAGGTGTTTGATAAAACATCCGTGGTAGGGCCATGTGGATCTACCATTGGATTCCAAAGGGCTTGTAACTGACATGGTGCAGCCAGCAGACCCTTATATGTAAAGGCATCTTGTTATATGGAGAGTCTTCAGAGGAAAATGAAGAATCAGGTTGATATGGACAAGGGGGCAATGGGCCAAGCTGTGAGAGATAGAAGCCTAGTTGGTGCATTCCCTTGCCGACCCTGACCAACCACACGTGACACAACTCCCTCCAGCACTGTATCCCAGTTTAGCTCCTAGTATTTCGTGAAACAAATACCAAACTCACAGTGCAGCAGGAAAAACACCACAAAATTGGAGGAGGACCAAATGGCTTCACAGTCCACACGGGGAGACACTTAGTCTCCAGTGGCATCAGTTAACCTACAAAGAGAGGATTCAGCACTGCTTCATCTAGTTCTTTGGAAAATAAGAAACCATGTCCTCCAGGTCACATAGATGCAGACCCAGCTCTCATAGTCTCACTACAAAGGAAGCCAAATCTCCTGAAAACAACATATATTTCAAGTGCGGAATCTCAGAGGAGTTTCTCAAAAAGTTTTTAGGCCAGCAGAGCTCCATGTTTGTGGAGTGTTTATCCTGTCCCTTAGTTTTGGAAACTTTTCTACCACCTCCAAGTTTGTGAACTGCTGAGCATTTTCCATTCCAGATATGTATTCACTGATTTTGTAACTCCTCTCTTCTAATTGTGTCTTACTTGGGGTGAAGGTGATGTCAAGGCATTCTTCTGGATGAGAGCGGGAGGAAATTGTGCAGCATATATTTACATACGCATTGTATTCATTTTCAAATTTTCCATTCGAAGTACTGAATCCCTGACATTAACCCATACCTGGTAGACTTAGACAGTTCATCCTAATATAATGGGGAAAATTAACCCAACACAATAGAAATACAAGCACTTCAGAGGAGACATGTTGTATAGTTGGACTTGACATTTGTATTATATAAGGTAGGAGTTATAAATCTAGTCAAATTTTAATTGAAATATTCTCCATGTGTTTTTAAATTTAACAAATATGTGAATTCTTGTTTCCCTTTTCTGTAGCCTATTCACACATGTATATTTATATGCATATATAGAATCCTACCAGGTATCACACGTACATTTTTGTGAGGTGGCTGTCTTGGCAGATACAAATTGTGAGAAGAGTTCACTCCTCCTAAAACTGTTTTAAATGAAAATTCAACCTATAGGAGAGCGTCCTAGTAGAACAACATTATACATAAACTCATGTTCAGTAAAATAAATATTTTTGCATCTGTGGATGATATATATTTACTGATGAATTTCTACTGGCATTTATATTGGTACTTTTTAATGTCTGTGAGTGTTGTGTGTGTGTGTGTGTGTGTGTGTGTGTGTGTTTATAGATATAGATATAGATATAGATATAGATATAGATAGATATAGATATACTCTCCAAATTTTTGAAAATATGGAATATTTTTGTCTTATTTTGCACTTCCTAAATTTTTCATATTCATGAATGTGTATTTATAATCATCTTTTCTCAAGATTATTCTCAGAAACATTCATATACCCTACTAGACTCTGACTACTAATACTAATATAATGGAGAAAAATATCCCAAACAGAATAGAAATACAAGCATTTCAGAAGGGACATGGTGTATAGTTGGACTTGCCTTTTGCATGATATAAGGTAGGAGTTATAAATCTATTCAATTTGCTGAAATACTTTTCCATATGTTATTTTTTTGACACAAAACAAAATTTAATCTTCGAAAACTAAATAAAATTGACACTTCCTTAACCAAGCTAATGAAGAAAAAAAACCTCAAATTACTAAAATTAAGGATCGTAAAAGAACTTTTACAGAGTACACAACTAAAATACAGAGAATAATTAAAAACTAATTTGAAAATTTATACTCTAATAAATTAAAATACCATGATGACATCAATAAAATTTTAGAGATATACCCAAACTGAATTAGTAGGACATGAACAATTTAAACAAATCAATTTCAAGCAATGAAATAGAAGTTGCTGTCAACAGCCTACCAATCAAGCAACGCCCAGGAACAGACAGATTCTCAGTCAAGTTCTACAAGACCTTCAAAGAAGCATTCATCACAATACTCCTCAAATTATTCCATAAAATAGAAAAGCATGGAACTCCTCCAAACTCATTTCATGAGGATAGTATCACTCACATACCAAAATCAGACAAAGACACATCAAGGAAAGAAAACTTCAGAGCAATATTCCTGACAAACATATATACAAAAATTCTCAATAAAATTCTTTTTTTTAAGCCAAAGTTAATCAAAAGGGATAAAGAGGGACACTACACACTATTCCATGTGTTTTTAAAGTTAAGAAATATATGAATTCCTGTCTCCCTTTCTCTGTAGCCTATTAAGCACATGTATTTTTATATGCACAAATAGAATCCTACCTGGTTTCACACGTACATTCTTGTGAGGTGGCTGACTTGGCAGATACTATTTGTGAGAAGAGATCACTCCTCCTAAATGCTGTTGGTACAGAAAATTCAACCCATGGGTGAGCTTCCTAGATGAACAACATTCTACATACATCCATGTTCAGTAAAATGAATATTTTGGGATATGCGGATGAGTTATTTTTCATGATGAATTTCGATTGACATATATATTGTGACATTATAATGTGTGTGTGTTTGTGTGTCTATATATATATATATATATATATATATATATATATATATATATAGTCTCCAGATTTTCCAAAATATGAAATATATGTCTTCTTATACACCGCCTGAATTCATTCATATTCATATATGTGGATTTATAATTAACTTTTAACAAGTTTATTCTCAGAAATATACATCCACTGACATACATATTTGTTTCCTAGTACTGAAAACTAACTTCAGGGAAGGGTTCTTACAAATCCTAATATTTCTAGAGTAACTGACCAAGTTTAACATCAATGCAAATACATTCCTATTTGATATGATGTGTTTGTTAAAGTTCATTTTTAATCAAACTTGGTACGTTATTATTTATTCAGTTTATGGACATCATAAAATATATCCTTTCATTCACAAGTTCACAAATTTATAAATATTTGGTTCACTTTCAATCACTTCCTCCTTCGGAACACGTATATTCCTTCATGTTTCTTGACGGGTCTTTTCACTGGACTTCTTTCTAAACACGTTATTTTCGATTGAATAATCATTTTTGAAGCAAAACTCACACACTATTCATGATAAACGGTAACCCTAATAATACCATTAGATATATAACTGGTTGGAATTAATGTACGTATATCAATATATGATTTCCTCTATATTTTCAGATATTAAAACAATCCATTATTTAAATTTGGAACCAGTCATATAATTTTTTCACAGTATGGTCTATTAATGCATCATCTCTATATTCATCAACACAGGGTAAACCTATTAGTATCCCCAGTACTAATTCATATGTTTTCAAAATATTGCTCCCAGAAAAGGTGGAAGAAATACTCATGTCACCTGATCTACATATACATATTATCACAGTAATATTCTGGACACAAAATGCAAAGGTCACCGTTATGATTGCAATAAAGCCTCAATGGAATGTGAACATGGATTACTAAAAACATCCATGCCCAGTTTGCCTAATGCTCTCAAATGTCAATCCAATTGGTGACTACATTTTTGTTTCTTTTTAAGATTATGTATTCAACCTCAACCCTGTTGAAAATGTCTAATCCTATCACTCACGTTATACTTTGCCTGATTTCCTAATGTCTCTATTGATGTCTGCTTTCCTACATATTTTTTCCCAGTTCATCATTGTGCCCGACTTTTCACATATGGTGCCATTAATATTCACTCTCTAACCGAAACCTATTGCTAAAGAACTTTTGGTCCAAATCCTAGACTCACTCTTCCTTCTAAACCTACGGACTATCTTTCTAATCCTACACACTATCCCTTTTTTACTGGATGTTCTCTTCTACATTCAATCATCTGAGGTACAGGGTCTTATGCCATTGTATATCGATTTAACTGAGACCTCGGTGCAAAACATTACTCAAGCTAAGGATCCCAATCAAGGGCCCAAATCCTTCTGGGCTTAAAATATTACCTAGATTTCTGTTTTCATACTTATATTTTACCTCTATATTCTTTTAAATATCGCTGGTTCCCAATACCATTATTCATCCAGCAGAATGATTCCTAAGCCAAATGGAACATGCTATTGACCCTAACCATACAATGTTCCCTCAATCTCACTTTACAGAAGAGGAGGGATAAAGTTGATATTACAATACAGGAAGTTAGGAGATCTTCCACCTGCTGAGTACCTCAAAATCCATGCAGAAATAATCCCTGGAGAAGATGTTGGCAGCTATGAAAGACCTGAGAGAACAAAAGTCATATTCCATGGCAAACAACATGGTCAGGATGAAAGGATGTGTCTGAGTCATCCTCTCTATTTTTAATGCAGGGAAGATGGACCAAAGCAGGCCTGTGTGGAGAGCTGTTCCCAGGTGACTATGGTTTCTATACCATTCTAACATGTGAATGTATCACAGGAAGTAGGGCAGCCTCCATGTCAGGAGACACTAGGACGCAACTGTTAGGACAAAGTGGTGGCCAAGACAGGGACCTCATTTATTTCCTGAAGGTAGTGACCTCACCTCATTTCCTTGGTGATGGAACTCTCTGAATTTTGTGATCCAGGAAGCCAGGCACCCAGAGCCAGTCCCAGTCCCAGTTGGGGTGGGCTCACTTGTTTGGATTCACTAAGGACAGAGTCAGTCTTTCTTGGTACCTACTGATGTAAGGGTTGCCAAATACCAAGAAAGCTCTGAAGAGGGGTCTTTCCTGAGAGGACAGGAATTGGCTCACCACTGCCTCCTGACAACTTCACAGAGTTGACCAAGGAGACCAGATGTGAGACAGAAAGGCCATTTCTGGGGAACATCATATGGCCTACCAGTCAGAGGACACTCCAGATAGTGACAGACCTACTTGTGGGAAAAAGTTGCATTTGTGGGTGTTGGTTTGTGTTTGTGGTTTTTTTCTCATGTTCTGAGAATAGGTAAAAAAGGAGGTTTGTTTGGTTTGGAGTGGACTGTTTCCAGTAAGTCATTTGACAAGGAGACTCTTTCTATGTCTGTGTATCCCACTGTATTTTTCTTTGTAGATATTAGAAAAAAAATAGCTCATTGGTTGTGTCCTGTCTAGTAGAAAGCTTCCCAGCATGCATCCTTTCCAATTAATGAATGGACTGAGGCTTGCCTTATCCATGGGCAACACCGGCTATCTACCTAATTTTCCATTTTTTCATGAATTCTGGCCACTCTCAAGATTAGTATCATGTATTTTTGTACAAGATATGTACCACCTCCAAGCTCTGTGACATGGCCATGTACTGGATAGCTGAAGGGAATGGCGAGCATCTCAGAAAACTCATATATCAGAGTAACCAGGAAAGTCTCCGTGGAGAAACCCTGCTTGGGGCCTTTTGATTACCTATTGTTCTGTTGCTCTGAATGTCAGAAAGGTCTTTGCCTCAGGCCACCCCTTTGTGAAGCCTGAAGAAAACAGTTTTAAAATGGAAATGAATGGGCATCACCTGTGGCTCTTTGCTTCATAGCTTTGGAAATGGATGTGTCTGAATCAGCCTCTTGGCCCTGTGTGAGCCTGTGGTTTAGATTTTCAGCACCTCATGAATCTAAAGAAAGATCCCATGTGGGCATCCAAAACCTAAATGGAAAAAAGATCAGTGATTGTGGATGATGCCTCTCGCCTTCCTCTGTAAGATTCCTGACCTCCATCAAGTGAGAATAGGGATCATTTGTGTCAAATAAGTTCTTCAAAGGGCTGCAGAGGGGAGACAATAGGTGCTTGGGTTTTCTTATAACTCCAATTCACACTAAAAATCTATACCCCACAGTCAGTATGCCTCAAATTTGAGAAGTGGAGTAGTATTAACGGCAGGCCTATTTGATCACTTCTGTTTCACACTAACGTTGTCCAGGCCACCCTGACTTTAGGCAAATGAGGGGCAAGGGAGTTTATTTTTGACACTGTCTTTGGCTGTGCCCCTCATGGAAACCTCCAGCTAGAGGTTATGATTAGTGTCTATATAAAAGATGAAGAGGGCCGTGTGAGAGTGTTTTGGTTTTAATTGTCATCATTTGTGTAGCAATTGGAAGAGATTCCTGGGTCCACCTGGGCTTGAACTCTGTTGTGATTCCCCTTAGAGACTGAGTTGTGTAACTGACCTCAGAGAAGTATTGCCATGAATTGTGTTGGGATTTCAGGAGGCCACACATGAGATTCACCATTGGAATCTGAGATCTTGGCCCAGGGTGACTTTACACAGAGCACTGGGAATCTAAGCCAGGATATCACAAGATTTTATTCTGAAAGATTCCAGCCATAGTTGAGAGTCAAAACACACATGCAACTCACATTGTAGACCTCAATGGGCCTGGCTTCATGAGACCTTTTGCCCACTCTTTGGGAAGCCTTGCCTGTGAGAGTTCACCAGAGCTTTCATTGAAATGAGATTCCTAACCATTTATTGGTTCCTGTATAAATTGAATCCCACAGTGCCTCCAACTTCATTATTGAAAAATATCTAGATATATACCATGGCACTGGAGAACATTTGGATGTCCTGTTGCTAATCATGATTGTACCAGAAAGTGCCTTAATTGACTGTGTTTCATGAAAATGCTGTAGAACATAGATGCCAGTAAGTTGGAGCCTGCAGACTAGTGGGCATAAAGCAGTGGAGTGTAGGTGTGTGAAAAAACATCAGTTGTGGGTCCACGTGGATCTGGCATTGGCTTAGAAATGACTTGTCACTGACATGGTACATCCAGCAGACCCTTCTATGTAAAGGCATCTTGTTATATGGAGAGGATTCCTGCCAATGATCAGAATAAGGGGGCTATTGTCGAGTTGAAAAGCTATGTGGGATTTAAGCCTCATTGGTGCATTTTACTGCAGACCCTCACCCACCACATATGAGAGTACATCCTCCAGCACTGTGTCCCAGTGGAGCTCCTTGTATTTCGTGAAGCCAATACAAAACTCACAGTGCAGCAGTAAGAAACACCACGAAAGTGGAGCATGAACAAATGGCTTTACAGACAACACGGTTAGATACTTAGACCCCAGTGGCCAAAGTTTCCCTACAAATAGAGAATTCAGCACTGCTGCCTCATGTCCACTAGAAAATAAGGAACCATGTCATCCAGGTCACATAGATGGAGACCCAGCATTGATGGTCTCACTACAAAGGAAGCAAAAGCTCCTGACAAAAACATATTTCAACTGCCCAACCTCAGAGGCAGTTTCTCAAAAAGTCATTAGGCCAGCAGAGCTCCATGTTTGTGAAGTGTTTACCCTCTCCCTTTTTGTAAACTGTTCTACCTCCTACAAGTTTGTGAAGTTCTGAGCATTTTCCTTTCCACATATGTATTCACAGATTTTCTAACTCTTCTCCACTAATTGTGTCTTATTTGGGGCGAAGGTAATGTCAAAGCATTGTTCTGGCTGAGAGTGGGAAGATTTTTGTGTAGCACATATTTGCATACATATTAGATTCATTTTCCTATTTTCCATTTGAAATACTGAATCCCTGACACTAACCCATACCCTACTAGACTCTGACTACTAAACCTAATATGATGGAGAAAAAGAAACCTAACAGAATAGAAATAGAGGCCTTTCATAGGAGGCATGGTGTATACTTGGACTTGCCTTCTGCTTTATCAATGGTATGTGTTATAAATCTAGTCAACTTTTCATTGTAATACTTCTCCATGAGTTTTTAAAGTTAACACATATGTAAATTTCTGTCTCCCTTTCTCTGTAGCCTATTCATCAAATGTATTTTTTTATGCATTTTTAGAATTCTACCTGGTATCACATGTACATTCTTGTGAGATCGCTTATTTTGGAAGATACAAATTGTGAGAAGAGATCGCTCCCTCTAAATACAGATGGAACTGGAATTTCCACCTATGGGTGAATTTCCTAGATGAACAATATTATGTATAAATAAATGTTCAGTAAAATGAATATTTTTGGATACGTGGATGATATATATTTCATGATGAATTTCGAATGGCATATATATTGCTACATTTTAATGTCTGTGTATGTGTGTATCTATCTATTTATCTATCTATCTATATAGATATAGATATCTACTCTTAAGATTTTCAAAATATGAAATATATGTGTCTTATTATACACTCCCTAAGTAAACTCATGTGTGTGTATGTAGATTTATAATCAACTTTTCACAAAATTATTCTTAGAAATATTCATCCACCTTAAATACATATTTTTTCCTAGTACTGAAAAGTAAATTAAGTGAATGGTGTATACAATTCGTAATATTTCTACAGTGACTGAACCAGTTTCACATCAATGTAAGTAGACACCTATGGGACCATGATGTGTATTTTGAAGTTCATTTTTATTCAGACACTGGTACATTACTATTTCTGCAGTTTATGGACATTATAGGATATATCCTTTCATCCACAATTTCACAAATTTATAGGCATTTGGTTCACTTTCAATCACTTCCTACTTCAGAACACATGTATTCCTCCATGTTTCTTGACTGTTCTTTTCATGAGATTCTTTCCAAACACAGTATTATTGATTTCCATAATCACTTTTGAAGCCAAACTCACACACTCTTCATGATAAACCATAACGCTAATATTACCATTAGATGTATAACTGGTTGGAATGAATGTATGTATATCAATATAAGATTTCCTATATATTTTCAGATATCAATTCAATCCATTATTTAACGTTTGAACCAGTTATATTATTTATTCACAGTATGGTCTATTAAGGCATCATCTCTATATTCGTAGACCGATGGTATACCTGTTTGTATCCCCAATACTAATTTTTAAGTCTTTAAAATATTGCTTTCAGAAATGGTGGAAGAAATACTGTAGTCACCTGATATACATATACATTTCATCACGGTAATATTCCTGAAACAAAATGCAAGGGTCACACTTATGATTGTATCAAAGCCTATATTGAAAGTGAGCATGTATTACTAACAACATTCATGCCCTGATTAACTAATGATCTCAAATATCATTCCTATTGGTGACTACATATTTGTTTCTTCCTAAGATTATATATTGAAACTGAACCCTGTTAAAAATGTCTTATCCTATCACCCACTTTGTACTTTGCCTTATTTCCTAATGTCTCTATTGATATCTGCTTTCCTACACATTTTCCCCAGTTTATCACTGTGACTGACTGTTCACATATGCTGACATTTACACTCACTCTCTAATCAAAACTCTATATCTAAAGAACATTTGGTCCAACTCCTCGACTCACTCAAATGGATTCTTCAAAGCCCTGCAGAGGGTAGCCCATAGTTGCTTGAGTTTTCTCATGACCCCAATTCACATAAAGAATCTATACCCCACAGAGAATAGGCCTCAAATTGGAGAAGTAGAGCAGTATTATTGGCAGGCCTATTTGATCACTCCTGCTTCACAGGAAGAGTTTCCATGCCACCCTGACTTTAGGCAAATGAGAGGCATGTGAGCTTATATTGGACACTGTCTTAAGCTGCGCCCTTCATGGAAACCTCCAGCCAGAGGTTATGATGAGTCTCTAAATTGAAGAAGATGAGGGCCATGTGGGAGTGTTTTGGTTTAATTGTGGTCATTTGTGTGGTGGTTGGAAGAGATGACTGGGTCCACCTGTGCTTGAACTCTGGAGTGATTCCCCTTAGAGACTGAGTTCTGGAACAGATCTCAGAGAAGTATTGGCATGAATTGTGTTGGGATTTTAGGAGGCCACGCATGAGAGTTGCCCTTGGAGACTGAGATCTAGGCCCAGGATAGCTTTCAAAGAGCACTGGGAATCTCAGCCAGGATATCACATGACTTTATTCAGAAAGACTTGGAAGCCATAGTTGAGAGTCAAAAAAAACATGGCCCTCAATTGTAGACCTCAATGGGCCTGGCTTAATGTGACCTTTTGGCCACTCTTTGGGAAGCCTTGCCTCTGAGAGTTCTCCCGAGCTTTAATTGAAATGAGCTTCCTCACCATTTCATGGTTCCCGAATGAATTGAATGCCACAGTGCCTCCAAATTTATCTTTGAAAATTGGCTAGATAAATACCATGAAATTTTTTAAATTCTTATGAACAGGTGGCACTGGAGAACCTTTGGATGTCTATTGCTGATCACGAGTGTACCAGACATTGCATTGATTGACTGGGTTTCATGAAAACGGTGAGAACAGAGATGCCAGAATGTTGAGGCCTGCTGACTAGTTGGCCTAGAGCAGTGGTGGGCAGGTGTATGATAAAACATCTGTCGTGGGGCCATGTGGATCTGCCATTGGCTTCCAAATGCCTTGTGACTGACATGGTGCAGCCAGCAGAACCATACAAGTTAACGGACCTTATTATATGGAGAGGTTTCAGGGCAATATTCAGAATCAGGTTGATATGGACATGGGTGCAAGCTTTTGGGGATAGAAGCCTGGTTGGTGCATTCTCCTGCAGACCCTCACCCACTACACGTGAGAGTACTTTCTATAGCACTGTGTCCCAGTTTTTCTTTTTGTATTTTGTGAAGCCAATACCAAACTCCCAGTGCAGCAGTAAGAAACACCACGAAAAGTGAAGTATGACCAAATGGCTTCACAGACCACATGGTTAGACACTTAGACCCCAGTGGCCTCAGTTTACCTACAAAGAGAGAATTCAGAACTGCTGCCTCATGTTCTATTGCAAATAAGGAACCATGTCATCCAGGTCACATAGATGCTGACGCAGCTTTGATGGTCTCACTACAAAGGAAGCGAAAGCTCCTGACAACAACAAACATTTCAAGGGCCCAAACTCAGAGGCAGTTTCTCAGAAATTAATTAGGCCACCAGAGCTCCATGTTTGTGAAGTGTTTACCCTTTACCTTACTTTTGGAAATTCCTCTACCACCTCCAAGGTTGTGAACTCCTGAGCATTTTCTTTTCCAGATATATATTCACAGATTTTCAAAGTCTTCTCCACTAATTGTGTATTACTTGTGGTGAAGGAACTATCAAGGCATTTTTTTGGATGACAGTAGGAAGATTTTTGTCTAACAAATATTCGCATACACATTAGATTCATTTCCCTATTTTCCATTTGAAATACTGAATCCCTGACACTAACCCATACCCTACTAGACTCTGACTACTAATCCTAATATGATGGAGAAAAAGAAACCTAACAGAATAGAAATACAGGCCATTCATAGGTGGCATGGTGTATACTAGGACTTGCCTTCTGCTTTATCAAGTGTATGTGTTATAAATCTAGTCAACTTTTCATTGTAGTACTTCTCCATGAGTTTTTAAAGTTAACACATATGTAAATTTCTGTCTCCTTTTCTCTGTAGCCTATTCATCTCATGTATTTTATTATGCATATTTAGAATCCTACCTGGTATCACACATACATTCTTGTGAGGTCACTGTTTTTGGATCATACAAGTTGTGAAAAGAGATCACTCCCCCTAAATACTGATGAAACTCAAAATTCAACAAATTGGTGAATTTCCTAGATGAACAACATTATACATAAATCCATGCTCAGTAAAAAGAATATTTTTGGATATGAGGATGATATATATTTCATGATGAATTTTGATTGGCATATATATTGCTACATTTTAATGTCTGTGTTTTTATCTTTATAAATATATATATATATATATATATATATATATATATATATATATACTCTCCAGATTTTTCACAATATTAAATATATGTGTCTTATTATTCACTCCCTAAATACATTCATATTCATGTATGTGGATTTGTAATCAAATTTGCACAAGATTATTCTCAGAAAAATTCATCTACATAAAATACATATTTATTTTCCAGTACTGAAAACAAACTTCGGTGAATTGTGCTTACAAATCCTAATATTTGCATGGTAACTGACCCAGTTTAACATTAATGCAAGTATAATCCTATGGGACATGATGTGTATTTTGAAGTTCATTTTTACTCAACAGTGTTACATTACTATTTCTTCAGTTGATGGATATCATAGGATATAACTTTTCATCCACAAGTTCACAAATCTGCATGCATTTGGTTCACTTTCAATTACTTCTTGCTTCAGAACATATGTATTCCTCCATGTTTCTTGACTGTTCTTTTCATGAGATTCTTTCCAAACACATTATTTTCGATTTCCATAATCATTTTTGAAGGAAAGAGGCGCCTTACTTACCCCCAGAAAGGTTCGTTGAGGTCTCCTTGTCCTGCGCTTCGTGATTCCCGGCCAATGCACCAAATGTAAGGTTCCGGCGAATGTTGGAGGAAGAGACCATCAAGAAACTGCGGCTCATGCAACAGTAAAAGCCGTTTATTGAGGATCCAATCCAGCATGCTGGGGCTACGTGCTCACTCAAGATGGGAGAGCATCCCAGAGCCCCGAGCAGGGGTTGAGCAGTGCTTAAGTACACTTTTTGGGCAGGGCGGGACTTTACATATATTACAGTCTCCTTTAAGAAATCATCATACACCACGGGAAAATCAAACAACAATTCCTAAACATGATTAGTTCATTTATTGGTGGGAACATGTAAGGCGGGAGTGATAGGTCAGTTCTAAAGCGGGGTACACATTCAAAATGATTGGTTTAGGCCCTGCAATGCCTATGTGCCAGGCCTCACAGGGTCCTAGGTTATTAAAAAACCAGGCGGTCAGGGGGAATATTTACTGGGTAGTCCGGGAATTGTCCTACAAGCTACAGGAATTTCAGGTTTTGTGTGTAGCATAGGAACTTAACAATACCTGGTCCTTTACATTTTAACTCAAGCCTTGCTGCTTAAAAACTTTACAACACCCGGTCTTTTACACTTTAACTTTTACACTTTAATTTCAATTTCTTTTACCCTTACAGATCACTCCTGGTGCACAAGAAGGGTGTCCAAGCCACCCTGACTTTAGGCAAATGAGGGCCAAGGGAGCTTATTTTGGACACTGTCTTGGGCTGTGCCCCTCATGGAAACCTCCAGCCAGATGTCGTGATGAGTGCCTTTATGGAAGAAGAGGAGGGCAATGTGGGATTGTTTTGGTATTAATTGTGGTCATTTGTGTGACGGTTGGAAGAGATGACAGGGTCCACCTGGGCTTGAAGTCTGGTGTGAATCCCCTTAGAGACTGAGTTCTGGAACTGACCTCAGAAAAGTATTGCATGAATTGTGTTGAAATTTTAGGAGGCCACGCATGAGAGTCGCTCTTATAAACTGAGATCAAGGCCCAGGGTGGCTTTCCACAGAGCACTGGGAATATCAGCCAAGATATCCCATGATTTTATTCTTAAAGACTTGGTAGCCATAGTTGAGAGTCAAAACACACATGGAACTCACAACGTATACCTCAATGGGCCTGGCTATATTTAACCTTTTGGCCACTCTTTGGGAAGCCTTGCCTATGAGAGTTCTCCAGAGTTTCATTGAAATGAGCTTCCTCAACATTTAGTGGTTCTTGAAACCCACAGTGCCTCCAACTTCATCCTTGAAAAATGGCTAGATAAATACCATGAAATTTTTGAAAATCCCATGACCAGGTGGAACTGGAGAATCTTTGGGTGTCCTGTTGCTGATCATGAGTATACTAGAGGGTGCCTTGATTGACTGGGTTTCATAAAAATAATGTAGAAAAAAGATGCCAGTAAGTTGGAGCCTACTGAGTAGTGGGCCTAGAGCAGCGGTGGGCAGGTGTGCAGGTGTGTGATAAAACATCTGTGGTAGGTCCATGTGGTTTGGCCATTGGCTACCAAATGCCTTGTGAAGGACATGGTGCAGCCAGCAGACCCTTATTTGTAAAGGCATTTTGATATATGGAGAGGTTTCAGGGCAATTTTCAGAATCAGGTTGACATGGTCAATGGTGCAAGCTATGTGGGAAAGAAGCCTGGTTGGTGCATTCTCCTGCAGACCGTGACCCACCACAGTGACAGAACTCTCTCCAGCACTGTGTCCCAGTTGAAATTGTTGTATTTCGTGAAGCAAATACCAAAGTCCCAGTGTAGCAGCAAGAACCACAACAGAAAGTGGAAGAGGACCAAATGGCTTCACAGTCCACACGGGGTGACACTTAGCCCCCAGTGGCCACAGTTTACCTACAAAGAGAGAATTCAGCACTGCTGCCTCAGGTTCATTGGATAATAAGAAACCATGTCCTCCAGGTCACATAGATGCAGACCCAGCTTTGATGGGCTCACTATAAAGGAAGCTAAAGCTCCTGACAACAACATATATTTCAAGTGCCCAACCTCAGAGGCAGTTTCTCAAGAAGTATTTAGGCCAGCAGAGCTCCATGTTTGTGGAGTGTTTACCATGTCCCTTACTTATGGAAACTGCTCTATCACCTCCAAGGTTGGGAAATCCTGAGCGTATTCCATTCCAGATATGTATTCACGTATTTTCTAACTCTTCTCCTCTAATTGTGTCTTACTTGTGGCAAAGGTAATGTCAAGGCATTGTTGTGGATGAAAGTGGGAAGATTTTTGTGTAGCACATATTTGCATACACATTGGATTCATTTTCCAATTTTCCATTCAAAATACTGAATCCCTGACACGAAACTATACCCTACTAGACTCTGACTACTATTCCTAATATGATGGAGAAAAATAACTCAAACAGAATAGAAATACAAGCAGTTCAGAAGAGGCATGGTGTATAGTTGGACTTGCCGTTTGCATTATGTAGGTTAGGTGTTATAAATCTAGTTAATTTTTAATTGAAATAGTTCTCCATGTGTTTTTAAAGTTAATGAATATGTGAATTCCTGTATCCCTTTCTCTGTAGCCTATTCAGCACATGTATTTTTATATGCACATATAGAATCCTACCTGGTATCACATATACATTCTTGTGAGGTGGCTGACTTGGCAGATACAAATTATGAGAAGAGATCACTCCTGCTAAATGCTGTTGGATCTTAAAATTCAACCTATGGGTGACCTTCCTAGTTGAACAACATTATTCATAAATCCATGTTCATTAAAATTAATATTTCGGGATCTATGAATGATATATATTTCACCATGAATTTCGATTGGCATATATATTGCCACTTTATAATGTCTGTGTGTGTTTTGTATATATATACTCTCCAGATTTTTCACAATATGAAATATGTGTCTTATTATTCACTCCCTAAATACATTCATATTCATGTATGTGGATTTGTAATCAACTTTGCACAAGATTATTCTCAGAAATATTCATCCACCTGAAATACTTATTTGTTTCCTAGTACTGAAAACAAACTTCAGTGAAAGGTGCATACAAATCCTAATATTTCTACCGTAACTTACCAAGTTTAACATCAATGCAAGTAGATTCCTATGGGACATGATGTGTATTTTGACGTTCATTTTTATTTAAAACTGGTACAGTACTATTTCTTCAGTTTATGCACATCCATGGATAAATTTTTCACCCAAAATTTCAAAATTAAAGACATTTGTTTCACTTTCAATCACTTCCTGCTTCCGAACACATGTAGTCCTCCAGGTTTTTCGACTGGTCGTTTCATGAGACTTCTTAACAAACACATTATTTTCGATTTCCATAATCACTTTTGAAGGAAAACTCACACACCCTCTTCATGATAAACCGTAACCCTAATATTACCATTAGACTTATAATTGGTTGTAATGAATGTATGTATACCAATATCAATATAAGATTTCCTGTATATTTTCAGATATCAATTTATTCTAACTCCAATTTCTAAAGTTGGATCCAGTTATATTTTTTATTCACAGTACGATCTATTCATGCATCATCTCTATATTCATTGACACAGGGTACACCTATTTATATACCCAATACTAATTTATGGGTTTTAAAAATATTGCTTCCCATAATGGTGGAAGAAATACTCATGTCACCTGATCTACATATACATTTTATCACAGTAATATTCTGGACAAAAATGCAAAGGTCACACTTATGATTGTACCAAACCCTAAATTGAAAGTGAGTATATATTACTAAAAACATCCTTGTCCAGGATGCCTAATTCTCCCAAGTGTCAATATTGTTGGGGACTATATATTTGTTTCTTCCTATGATTATATATTCAACCTCAACCCTGTTGAAAATGTCTAATCCTATCACGCATTTTATAATTTGTCTGATTTCCTAATGTCTCTATTGAGACCTGCTTTCCTACATATTTTCCCCAGTTCATCATTGTGACTGACTCTTCACATGTGCTGACATTTACATTCACTCTCTAAATGAAACCCTATTGCTAAAAAACTATTGGTCCAACTCGAAGACTCACTCTTCTTCCTAAACCTACTATCTTCCAAATCCTACCGACTATCCATTTTTGACTGGATGTTCTCTTCGACATTCAGGCATCTGAGGTGCAAGGTTTTATTCCATTGTGTATAGATTTATCTGAGACTAAAATGCAGAATGTAATTCAAAGCTAAATATCCCAAAGAAGGGCCCAATGCCCTTTCTGGCTTCAAATCGTAACTAGATTTATGTTTTCATACTTATATTTCAAATATATATTCTTATAAATTTTGCAGGTTCCCAATACCATTATTCATCCAGCAGAATGATTCCTAACACAAGTCAAATATGTTATTGACCCTAACCATACACTGTTCCCTCATTCTAAATTTACAGAGAGGAGGGACAGAGTTGGTCTTACAATACAGGAAAGTAGGGGATCTTCCACCTGCTGAGAACCTCAAAGTTCCATGCAGAAATGTTGACTGAAGAAGATGTAGGCAGCTATGAAGAACCTGAGAGAACAAAAGTCATGTTCAATGGCAAACAACCTGTTCAGGATGAAGGGTTCTGTCTGAATCAGCCTCTCACATCTTAATTTGGAGAAGATGGACCAAACCAGGCCTGTGTGGGTAGCTGTTTCTGGGTGCCTATGGTTGTATACCATTCTAAATTGTGAAAGTGTCACAGGAAGTAGGGGCAGCCTCCTTCTCATGTGACACTTGGAAGCCACTGGTAGGACAAAGTGGTTGCCAAGGCAGTGACCTCATTCAGTTCCTAAAGGAAGTGACCTCACCTCACTTCCTTGGTGATGGAAATCTCTGAACTTGGGATTCATGAAGCCAGGCACCCAGAGCCAGTCCCAGTCCCAGTCCCAGTGGTCTCACTTGTTTGGATTTACCAAGGACAGTGTCAGTCTTTCTTGGTACCTACTAATGTGAGGATGGCCAAATGCCAGGAAAGCTCTAAAGAGGGGTCATTCCTGAGAAAGCAGGTAGTTTCTCACCTCTGGGTCCTGACACCTGCACAGAGTTGGCCAAGGAGACCAGATCTGAGACAGATCAGGCCATTCCGTGGGAATATAGTATGGCTCACCAGTCAGAGGACAGTCCGGATAGTCACAGAACTTCTTGGGGGAAGGAGGTGCCTTTGTGGGTGTGGGGGTGGGTTTCTGGTTTTGTCTCATGTTCAGAGAATAGGTAGGCAAGGCGCTTTTTTTGGTGTGGAATGAACTGTTTCTAGTAAGTCATTTGACAAGGCGAGTGTTTCTATGTCTGTCTATCACACTGTGTCCGTGGTTGCAGATATTAGAAAAGAAAATGCATCAATGGATGTGTCCTGTCTAGTAGAATGCTTCCCAGCATTCAACCTGTCCAATTTATGAATGGATTTCAGATTGCCTTTTCGATGGGTAACACCTGCAATCTTCCTAAGTTTCAGTTTTCTTCTGGACTTCTGCCCCTCTCCAGAATAGGCTCATGGTTTTATGTCTAAGGTATGTACCACTTCCAAGCTGTGTGCCATGACCATGTACTGGATAGCTCAAAGGAATGGCGAGCATCTCTGAAAAATCAGATATTAGTGTGACCATTAAATCTCAGTGGAGAAACCCTGCTTTGGGCCTTTTGCTTACCTATTGTTCTGTTGCCCTGAATGTCAGGAAGTTCTTTGCCTCAGGCCACCCCTTTGTGAAGCCTGAAGAAAACAGTTTTCAAATGGAAATGAATGGGCAACACCTGTGGCTCTTTGCTTAATTGCTTTGGAAAGGGATGTGTCTGAATCAGCCTCTTGGCCCTGTGTTAGGCTGTAGCTTAGATTCTCAGCACCTGATGGATCTAAAGAAAGATCCCATGGGTGCATTAAAAACCAAAATGGCCAAAAGAGCAGTCATTGTTTATGAAGACTCTCGCCTTCCTCTCTAAGGTTCCTGACATCCATCAAGTGAGAATAGGGATCCTTTGTTTCAAAAGAGTTCTTCAAAGCCCTGCAGAGGCTATCCCATAGGTGCTTGGGTTTTCTCATGACCCCAATTTACATGAAGAATCTAAACCCTACAGTCAGTAGGCCTGAAATTGGAGAAGCCAAGCTGTATTAAAGGCAGGCCAATTTGATCACTCCTGTTTCACAGTCAGGATTTCCAGGCCACACTGACTTTAGGCAAATGAGGGGCAAGGGAGGTTATTTTGGACACTGTCCTGTCCTGCGCCCCTCATGGAAACCTCCATCCAGAGGTTATGATGAGTGTCTATATGGAAGAAGAAAAGGGTTATGTGGGAGCGTTTTGTTTGGAATTGTGGTAATTTGTGTGGCACTTAGAAGAAAAGACTGGGTCCACCTGGGCTTGAACTCTGTTGTGATTCCTCTTAGAGAATGAATTCTGGAACTGACCTCAGAGAAGTATTTTCATGAATTGTGTTTGGTTTTTACTAGGCCATGCATGAGAGTCGCCCTTGGAACCTGAGATCTAGGTGCAGGGTGGCTTTCCCCAGAGCACTGGGAATCTCAGCCAGGATATCACATGATTTTATTCTGAAAGACTTTGCAGCCACAGTTGAGAGTCAAAACACACATGGACCTCACATTGTAGACCTCAATGGGCCTGGCTTCATGTGACCTTTTGGCCACACTTTGGGAAGTCTTGCCTGTGAGTGTTTTCTAGAGCTTTCATTGAAATGAGCTTCCTCAACATTTAATGGTTCCTGAATAAATTGAAACCCAAAGAGCCTCCAACTTCATCCTCGACAAATGGCTTGATAAATACCATAAAATTTTTGAAATTCCCATGACCAGGTGGCACTGGAGAACTTTTGGATATCCTGTTGCTGACCATCAGTGTACCAGACAGTGCCTTGACTGACTTTGTTTCATGAAAATTGTGTAGAACAGTGATGCCAGTAAGTTGGAGCCTGCTCATTAGTGGGCCTAGAGCAGTGGTGTGAAGGTGTGTGATAAAACATGTGTGGTGGGGCCATGTTTATCTGCCATTGGCTTCCAAATGCCTTGTGACTGACAGGGTACAGCAAGCAGACCCTTATATGTAAAGGCATCTTGTTATATGGATAGGTTTATGGGCAATGTTCAGAATCAGGTTGGCTACCTGGTACCACACGTACATTCTTGTGAGGTGGCTGACTTGGCAGATACAAATTGAGAGAAAAGATCACTCCTACTAAACCCCATTGAAACTGAATATTCAACATATGGGTGAGCTTTCTAGTTGAACAACATTATACATAAATCCATGTTCAGTAAAATGAATATTTTTAGAACTGTGGATAATATATATTATATGATGAATTTTGATTGATATATATATTGCTACTTTTTTGTCTGTGTGTGTTTTGTGTTTCTGTGTATATATATATATATATATATATATATATATATATATATATACACACTCTCCAGATATTTCAAAAAATGAAATATATGTGTCTCATATACACTCCCTAAATTCATTCATGTTCATGTATCTGGATTTATAATCAACTATTCACAAGATTATTCTCAGAAATATTCATGCACCTGAAATTTGCCTAATGCTCTCAAATATCAATCCTATTGGTGTCTACATATTTGTTTTTTCCTAAGATTATATATTCAAACTCAATCCTTTTCAAAATATCTAGTCCTGTCATTCACTTTGTAATTTCCCTGATTTCATATATGTCTCTATTGATATCTGCTTTCCTACATATTTTCCCCAGTTCATCATTGTGACTGACTCTTCAACTGTGCTCACATTTACATTCACTCTCTAACTGAAACCGTATTGCTAAAGAACTTTTGTTCTAAATTCTATACTCACTCTTCTTCCTAAACCTACTGACTATCTTCCTAATCCTACCAACTATACCTTTTTCACTGGATGTTCTCTTCTACATTCAATCATCCAAGTAAATGTCGGGGAAGCTTCGGAGAAGGAGACGACCAACAGAGTACTCATGATACAGCAAAAGGTTTATTGGGTTTCCAGCATGCTGGGGCTCAGAGCTCACTTTAGTAGAGCAGATAGCCCTGAGAATAGCTTAAGTAGAGTTTGTATACTTTCCCTGGAGAAGGCAGGGAGGAAAGTTTATTGATGGGTCACGACGAGTGGGCAGTTTGCATGCAACTGGGTGAGGGAGTACATTCTGTAGTTTGGCAGTTGGGGACAGCACATTTTGGGAACAAGTTTTGCAAGCATTTCTCAAGATTTCAACAGTTTTTTGTTAAGCATAGGGATATACAGGAAGTGACAAGTACTTATTTTATTAACCTTTCATTCCTCACTTCTTTTTCTGGCTACTTTTAATCATAAAAATTATCATTGGGGGGTTTCACATTCTATGTCTCCTAGTGGGGTATTACCATAAGTTTAACTCGTCCAATTTGAGCCTGGAGAAAAGAAATTACACGGTTGAGAAAACAGGGTTTTATAGTTAGCAATAATATGAGGATTATTATTGGACCGGCCAGGGTTGATAAAAACGTAGTTAACCAGGGGCACTGTGTGAACCAAGACTCAAACAACCCTTTTTGGGTCTCTCTCTCTCTTGTTGATGCTCTTTAATGTGTCTTTTTAATTTACTCATAGATTTTATTACAACTCCAGTATGTTCGGCATAAAAACAACATTCTTCCCTCAATGCAGCACAAAGGCCCCCTTCTTTAATGAAGAGGAGGTCCAAACCTCAACTGTTCTGTAAAACAACTTCAGAGAGAGAGGTTAAAGTTTCATGCAAAGCTCTGATGGTGGTTTCTAATATCTTAGTTTTGGTCTATTGCTGCTTCTAATTGGGTAATTTATTGTGTCACATGGACAAGGGCAGTGGTTCCTGGGCCCACCCGTGCAGCAAATCCTATTCCTAATATGATGGCTAAAGTGAGGGATATATGCTCCCAGTGGAACCTGGTTGTATGTCCCCCTATTTGATCTTCAAATGAACCTGCTTCATAATAGAGCACTCTGGGAAACATCTGCACCATTACACGATTAATCACATCTGTTGACCATTTCATGAAAACATAAACAAGGTTTAAGTATATAGAATTATTCTGTTGTAAGGACGGACAAGGCAAGGCACCTAAGATAGCACTAAAGACAGGGAAACAGTCCTATTTGGTTGCAACCGGATTCAGAGGGCATTGCTTCTGTTGTAATCAATTAATCCCCTGAAACTCAAGTTTAGGTAGTTTCAGAATTTTGTACCCAACATGTAAGGGAAGGTGCTCAGAAGCTCACAGTCTGCAGAAGTTCAAAAACGCAGTATTTGTTCCTGTTTTTCCCCTGTTCTGGGCAAGTTAACTTTTAAAGGACACCTGGGAGGGGGAGAGCTTTTTCTTCCCTTTCTTATTTTACCCCTGCCAGCTGTTACCATGGAGACCAGTTGGTAACTTCTTTATCTTAGAAATGTAGCCATCTCTGTGAATCCCCAGCTCAAGGACAGAGGCCTTGTTCACATATTTTGTGAAAAACTAGTAAAAGGGTGTCTACCTGAGAAGTGCTGATTTTTTTAGCCACTGGCCAAGTAGAACAGGGCAACACGAAAAGAGGAAGTTTATCTACATTGAACTCTTTTATAGGGACTCTTTTGCTGAAAGTCCTAAAGTCAGCCAAGGTGAAGACTTCTGGAGAAGGTCAATTAAGACTTTTCTGTGGGCCTAGTGCAGAGGGGGAAGACGGGGAAGGTGGGCTGTGATCAGCTCCGTGGATCTGAGAATGAGGAAGGAGAGATGTAAAAGAATAATGGGAAACGGGTTTGAGATTTTCCTAGCAACAAAAACTTGAGCAGTAGAACAGGTAGAGCAGAGAGGATTATGGGAGTGAGTATCTCAAAACGCATATGAGGGACGTTTAATTATTAGTAAACTGTTTTCAGTGATGACAAACCAACTTTAAAGGCCATTTTTATTACATCTTAGATAGGGGACTGAGGGCTCTCCTCAGCTGGTTTGAGCTTTGGTTTAGCTGGTAAGAAGACCTGGCGGGACCCGGTGCGGGCACTGACAGGACAAGAGAGGAGTGAGTGGGTGGAGGGGTACTTCAGTAACTGCTGCCTCAGCAAGGAGGCAATGGTCTGAGAACCGGCAGAGGTTTGGGTTTTTGATCTAGTAATTGGAGGGGAGAAATCAGGTTGGTGAGGTGGGAGTGACAGCAGAATGTCTGGAGCAGAAGGCTGAGGGTGAGGATCTATTGGAGAAGCATAGTTCAGGATGTGAGTGAAGGAGGGAAAAGGTCACGCAGAATTTGAGGATCTAGAGACCCCTCTGGGGGCCATCGGTTCTTCTTATCTAATTGGTAATATGGCCAATGATGTGTACTGAATTTGATGAGGAGTTTGGGTTCCATCAGGCAGCCCCTGTTTGCTCAAATCCCCATGACTTACAGAAGAAGTCGGCTTTCCCCCCACACAGCCGTGACTGTGGCTTTGAGAGTCTGCCCGGCAAACATAGTAATCTAGGCTAGCCAACCTGCATCTGGCTTGCATGTCCCTTCATCCATAATGTTTGTTTCCATTATCTATGCTACAGAAGTAATTTAATGGAATTTTAGTGGTATCCTCTTCATCAGGGATATCCCAATAGGTAAGACCTATAGCCAGCTGACAAATGTCTGGGAGGAATGATGGCCACCAGGTCCCTCAGGGGGCTGTATGCGAGATAGATTATACTTCTTTTCCAGTAGGATTTGTGATCAGCCATCACTGCTGAATGGGCTGATGTGGCTTAGGACTACTTGTGGCCAAGGAGAGAGTCCACAGACTTATCCACATGGCGAATAAGCAATTTGAAGGTTTTACCAGTCTTTTCCAGTTTCCAGCCAGAGTCTGGACAGGGCGCAGGCTTGAGATGAGAGGCATGGATCCAGAAATTGATTCCATCTACCTTTACCACTGGAGGTGTTATAAGTAGCACCGGCTATGGTCCTTTCCAGCGGGGTTTCAAGCATGATACCTGATGTCGTCTTACGTAGATGAAGTCTCTTACTTGATATCGATGTGGAGTCCCTTTGTCCCCAGTTTGGTAGGCAGTGGCCAGCTGTTTACACAGGTATCACTGAGTTCTTTTTAGAGCTTTAAGTCTGTCAAGCAAGGGGGTGTGGATGGAATGGTTAGGTCTTTGAGTCGGGCTTAGGTCCCTTACTGCAGGAGGGCAACAATAGAGAATTTCACAGGGGCTAAGGTTACTCAAAGAAACAGAGGGAGTATTTCTTGCATGAAACATTGCATAAGGCAGGAGCATAGTCCAATCTTTTATGCTGTTCTCTAAGTTTAATTTTCTTAAGGTCTCTTTAATGGTTCAATTTATTCTATCTGCCTGTCCTGAACTCGGGTATCTATAAGCACAATATAACTTCCAATTAATTCCCTGGTTCCTGGCTAACCCCTGACTTACCTGGGCCATGAACACCGGTCCATTATCAGACCCTATTACCGGCTTAGCTTCCTCCAATGGTAAAGAGGCTGAGTCAGCAGCAGGGAAATCCATTTGAGGGTGTTGTGGGTTAGGGGACAAGGGCAGGGGATTAGTAAGGGAAGAAGAGTCCAGTAGAGTCAAATCTGTGACTCGGGGAGAACAGGGGGTGGAGGAGGAGGAGGTTGAGAGGGTTTGAGAGATCATGGGGGAAGGAGTAGGAGCAGAGGCAGGGGCAAGGAAAGGCTTCACCCATGGAGGAGGAGATTTGCAGATGTTCTGCCAAGTTAAGATATATGGCTGTTGATCCAGATGGCTATGTGTCCCAGGCTGAGATAATATCTCTGAATTTTTAAATTAGTGCGAAGTAGAAAGATCCTTCTAGGGGCCATCCGAATTCAAAGGTGGGCCATTCTGAGGCACAGAGATTCTGCCAGGTCCAGCATTTTACTAAAACAAGAAAGATTCTGAGCTCTTAAGCGGACTTTGTTCCAGTGATCAAGGGTCAGGGACAGAGGCATTGAACTGCTCTGTCCCATAATGAAAGGTACACAAACAGCAAAAGCAAGGACACATGACACAGATAAGACAAGACCATAAACACAGGCAATGGACGTCAAACACTGAAACCAGGAATGAGTAGCCGGCAAAACCCGATGGGATGACAATACCGAATCTGAAACAAAATATCACTGAGTTGAGGAGACTATTGTTCCTTAATTTCCCGAGTTTTCTGCGGCGTCCCCCAGGGAGGTGCCCTGTGTCTCCGTGACACGTCTCTCAGCCACCTTCGGAGGGAGCTCAGGCTCTTCATCGCCAGAGATTTTGCCAAGCCCTAACATGAAACCTGAAACCAGAAAGAGGTGCCTTACTTGCTCCGAGAGGAGCCCATTGGGGTCTCTCGTCTGCCACTGCCAGAACTCTGTGGAACCTCAATATGTAAAGGTCGGGCGAGTGTCGAAGGAAGAGACCACCAAGAGTCTGTCTCATGCAACAGCAATGGGTTTATTTGGGGTTCAGCATGCTGTGGCTCAGAACTCACTTAAATAGAGCAGAGAGCCCTGAGAACACCTTAAGCACAGCTTATATACTTTCCTTGGAGAGGGAAGAGAGGGAAGTTTACTAATGGGTGAGGGCATGTGGGCGGTTTGCATGACACTGAGTGAGGGAGTACATTCTGCAGTTTGGCAGTTGGGAACAGAACATTCTGGAAACAAGATTAGCAAACATTTCTCAAGATTTCAACAGTGTTTTGTTAAGCATAAAGAAAAACAGGAAGTGACAAGTACCTATTTTATTAACCTTTCACTTCGGACTATCCCTTTTCGACTAGATGTTCCTTCTACATTAATTCATCCAAGGTACAAGGTCCTATGGCATTGTATATCGATTTAATTGAGACACCTCTGCAGAACGTAATTCAAAGCTGCATATCCCAATCAAGAGCCCAATGCCCTTCTGGACTTCAAATCATACTTAGATTTCTGTTTTCATACATATATTTCACCTATATATTCTTATACACATAGCAAGTTCCCAATACCATTATTCATCCAGCAGAATGATTTCTAACCCAAACCGAACATGTTATTAACCATAACCATACACTCTTCCCTCAATCTAACTTTACAGAAGAGCAGGGAAAGAGTTGATCTTACAATACTGAAATGTAGGGAATCTTCCACCTCCTGAGAACCTCAAAGGTACATGCAGAAATGATCCCTGGAGAAGAGGTAGGCAGCTATGAAGGACCTGAGAGACCAAAAGTCATCTTCCATGGCAAACAACCTGGTCAGGATAAAAGGTTGTGTATGAATCAGCTTCTCAACGTAGAGAAGTTGGACCAAACTAGGCCTGTGTGAAGATCTATTCCTGGGTGCCTATTGTTGATATACCATTCTAACTTGTGAAAGTGTCACAGAAAGTAGGGGCAGCCTCCGTATCATGGGACCCTTGAAAGCAACAGTTAGGACAAAGTGGTTGCCAAGACAGTGACCTCATTCAATTTCTGAAGGAAGGGACCTCACTTAACTTCCTTGGTGAAGGAACTCTCTGAATTTGGGATCCAGGAAGCCAGGCACCCAGAGCCAGTCCCTGTTCCAGTCCCAGTGGTCTCACTTGTTTGGATTCAGCAAGGACAGAGTCAGTCTTTGTTGGTACCTACAGATGTGAGGAAGGCCAAATGAGAGGAAATCTCTGAAGCGGGGCTTTTCCTGAGAAAGCAGGTAGTGGCTCACCGCTGGCTACTGAGAACTTCACAGAGTTGGCCAAGGAGACCAGATCTGAGACAGGACAGGCCAATTTGGGGGAACATATTTTGGCCCACAAGTCAGAGGACACTCTGGATAGTCACAGACCTACTTGGGGGAAGGAGGTGCCTTTGTGGGTGTTGTTGTGGGTTTGTGGTTTTGTCTCATTTTCCTAGAATAGGTATTAAAGTTGGTTTGTTTGGATTGAAGTTTAGTGTTTCTAGTAAGTCTTTTGACATGGCGAGTGTTTCTATATCTCAGTATTTCACTGTGTCCGTGGTTGTATGCATTAGAAAAGAGAATGCATCAATGGATGTGTCCTGTCTAGTAGAAAGCTTCTCAGCATTCAAATTGCCCCATTTATGAATGGACTGTAGCTTGCCCTATTGATGCGCAATACCTGCTATATTCTTAAGTTCCTGTTTTCTTTCTGAATTCTGGCCACTCTACAGAATAGGACCATGGTTTTTTGTTCACGATATGTACCACCTTCAAGCTCTGTGACTGGCCATGTACTGGATAGCTGAAAGAAATGGCAAGCATCTCAGAAAACTCAAGTATCAGTGTGACCAGGAAATTCTCAGTGGAGCAACCCTGCTTTGGACCATTTGCTTACCTATTGTTGTGTTTTCCTGAATTTCAGGAAGGTCTTTGACTCAGGCCACCCTTTTGTGAAGCCTGAAGAAAACAGTTTTCAAATGGAAATTATTGGGCATACATGTGGCTCTTTCCTTAACTGCTTTGAAAAGGGATGTGTCTGAATCTGCCCCTTGGCTCTGTATGAGGCAGTGGCTTAGATTCTCAGCACCTGAGGGATCTAAAGAAATTTCCCATGCGTGCATTCAAAACCAAAATGGCCAAAAGAGCAGTCATTGGCATGAAGTCTCTCGCCTTCCTCTGTAAGGTTCCTGACCTCCATAAAGTGAGAATAGGAATCCTTTGGGTCAAACGAGTTCTTCAAAACCTGCAGAGGCTAGCCCATAGGTGCTTGGGTTTTCTCATGACTCCAATTCACATAAAGAATCAATATCTGACAGTCAGTAGGCCTCAAATTGGACAAGCAGAACAGTATTAACACCAGGCCTATTTGATCACTCCTGGTTAACAGGAAGCGTGTCCAGGCCACCCTGACTTTAGGCAAATGAGGGGCAAGGTAGATTATTGTGGATACTGTCTTGGTCTGCGCCCCTCATGGAAACCTCCAGCCAGAGGTTATGATGAGTGTCTATATGGAAGGAGATGAGGTCCATATGGGAGTGTTTTGGTTTAAATTGTGGTCAATTGTGTGGTAGTTGGAAGAGATGACTGTGTCCACCGGAGCTTGAACTCTGGTGTGATTACCCTTAGAGACTGAGTTCTGGAACTGACCTCAGAGAAGTATTGCAAAAAATAGTGTTGGGATTTTAGGAGGTCACGCATGAGAATCACCCTTGTAATCTGAGATCTAGGCCCAGGATGGCTTTCCACAGTGCTCGGGGATTCTGAGCCAGGATATCACATGATTTAATTCTTAAAGACTTGGGACCCTTAGTTGAGAATACAAACACACATGGATCTCACTTTGTATACCTCAATGGGCCTGGATTCATGTGACCTTTTGGCCACTCTTTGGGAAGCCTTCCCCGTGAGTGATCTCCAGAGCTTTCATTGAAATGAGCTTCCTCACCATTTAATGGTTCCTGAATTAATTGAAACCCACAGTGCCTCCAACTTCATCCTTGAAAAATGGCTAGATAAATACCATGAAATTTTTGAAATTTCCATGACCAGGTGGCACTGGATAAACTTTGAATGTCCTGTTGCTGATCATGATGGTTCCAAACTGTGCCTTGATTGACTGGGTTTCGTGAAAATGTTGTAGAACAGAGATGCCAGTAAGTTGGAGCCTGCTGAGTAGTGGGCATAGAGCAGTGGACTGTAGGTGTGTAAATAAATATTTTTGGTAGGATCACCTGGATCTTCCATTGGCTTCCAAAAGACTTGCGACTGACATGGTGCAGGCAGCCGACCCTTATATGTAAAGGCATCTTTTTATATGGAGAGGTTTCAGGGCAATGTTCAGAATCAGGTTGCTATAGTCAAGTGGGAAAGCTATGTGGGATTAAAGCCTGGTTCGTACATTCTCTTGTCGACCATGACAAACCACACGTGACAGAACTCCCTCTATCATTGTGTCGCAGTTGAACTCCTTGTATTTCATGAATCTAATATGAAACTCCCAGTTCAGGAGTAAGAAACACCCTGAAAATTGGAGCATGACCAAATGGCTTCACAGACCACACGGGAAGACACTTAGCTCCCAGTGGCCACAGTTTACCTACAAAGAGAGAATTCAGAACTGCTGCCTCATTTTCATTAGAAAATAAGGAACCATGTCCTCCAGGTCACATAGATGCAGACCCAGATTTCATGGTGTCACTACAAACGAAACTAAATTTCCTGACAATTACAAATATTTCATGTGCCCAACCACAGAGGAAGTTTCTCAAGAAGTCTTTAGGCCAGCAGAGCTCCATGTTTGTGAAGTGTTTACCCTCTCCCTTACTTTTGGAAACTGTTCTTCTACTTCCAGTGTTGTGAACTTCTGAGCATTTTACATTTCTCATATGTATTCACAAATTTTCTAACTCCTCTCCTCTAATTGTGTCTTACTTGGAGTGATGGTTATGTCAAGCCATTGTTCTGGAAGAGAGTGGGAAATTGTTCCTGTAGTACATGTTTGCATACACATTAGATTAATTTTTCTATTTTCCATTTGAAATACTGAATCCCTGACACCAACCCATACCCTACTAGAATCTGACTACTAATCCTAATATGATGGAGAAAAAGAAACCTAACTGAATAGAAATACAGTCCTTTCATAGGAAGCATGGTGTATACTTGTATTTGCCTTCTGCTTTATCAAGAGTATGTGTTTTAAATCTAGTCAACTTTTTATTATAATATTTCTTCATGAGTTTTTAAAGTTATCACATATGTAAATTCCTGTCTCCCTTTCTCTGTATCCTATTCAGCACATGTATTTTTTATGCACATATACTATCCTACCTGGTATCCCACGTACATTCTTGTGAGCTCACTGACATTGGAATATAAAAATTGTGAAAAGAGATGACTCCCCCTAAATACTGATTGAACTGAAAATTCAACCGATGGGTGAGCTTCCTAGTAAAAAACATTATACATAAATCCATGTTAAGTAAAATGAATATTTTTGGATATGTGAATGAATTATATTTTATGATGAATTTCAATTGGCATATATATTTCTACATATTAATTTGTGTGTGTGTGTTTGTGTGTGTATTTGTGTATATATATATATATATATATATATATATATATATATATATATATATTCTCCAGAATTTCCAAAATATGAAATATATGTATCTTATTATACACTCCCTAAATTCATTCGTATTCATGTTTTTGGGTGTATAATCAACTTTACACAAGATTATTCTAAGAAATACTCAACCACCTGAAATACATATTGGTTTCCTACTACTGAAAACTAAGTTCAGTGAATGGTGCTTACAAATCCTAATATTTCTACTGTAACTGACCCAGTTTAACATCAATGCAAATAGATTTCTATGGGACATGATGTGTATTTTGAAGTTCATTTTTATTAAACACTGGTACATTAAAATTTCTTCAGTTTATGTACAACATAGGATATATTTTTTTCATTCACAACTTCACAAATTTATAGGCATTTGGTTCACTTTCAATTACTTACTATTTCAGAACACATGTATTCCTCCATATTTCTCTACTGTTCTTTTCACTTGACTTCATTCTAAACACATTATTTTCGATTCCCTTATCATTGTTCAAGCAAAACTCACTCTTCATGATAAACTGTAACCCTAATATTACCATTAGATATATAACAGGTTGGAATGAATTTATGTATATCAATATAAGATTTCATATATTTTTTTCAGATGCAAATTCAATCCATTATTTAAAGTTGGAACCAGTTATATACTTTATTCACAATATGGTCTATTCATGCATCATCTGAATAATCATCAACACAGGGTACACCTTTTCGTATCCCCAGTACTAATTTATAAGTTTTCAGGATATTGCTCCCCATAATGGTGGCAGAAAGACTCATGTCACCTGATCTACATATACATTTATCACAGTAGTATTCTGGACACAAAATGCAAAGGTCACACTTATGATTGTACCAAAGCCTAAATGGAAAGTGAGCATGGATTATTAAAAACATCTGTCCAGGTTGAGTAATGCTCTCAAATGTCAATCCTCTTTGTTACTACATATTTGTTTTTTTCCTAAGATTATATATTCAACCTCAAGCCTTTTGAAAATATCTAATCCTATCACTCACTTTATACTATGCCTAATTTCTTAATGTCCCTATTGATATCTGCTTTTCTACATATTGTCCCCAGTTCATCATTGTGACTGTAACTTCAAATGTGCTGACATTTACATTCACTCTCTATCTGAAACCCTATTGCTAAAAGAACTTTTGGTCCAACTCCTATACTCACTATTCTTCCTAAACCTACTGACTATCTTCCTAATCCTACAGACTATCCCTTTTTGACTGCATGTTCTCTTCTACATTCAAACATCCGAGGTACACGGTCCTATGCCATTGTATATCAATTTATCTGAGACCTCGGTGCAGAACATAATTCAAGCTAAGTATACCAATCGTGGTTTCAATTCCTATCTGGGCTTCAAATCTTTCCTAGATCTCTGTTCTCATACATATATTTCACGTCTATATTCTTATAAATATCACAGGTTCCCAATACCATTATTCATCCAGCATAATTATTCCTAACCCAAATCGAACATGCTATTAACCCTAACCATACACTGTTCCCTCAATCTCATTTACAGAAGAGCAGGAACAGAGTTGGTCTTACAATACAGGAAGGTAGGGGATCTTCCACCAGCTGACAACATCAAAAGTCCATGCAGAAATAATCCCTGGAGAAGATGTAGGCAGCTATGAGGGACCTGAGAGAGCAAAAGTCATCTACATGGAAAACATCCTGGTCATGATGAAAGGATGTGTCTGAATCAGCCTCTCTTTTCTTAATGTAGTGAAGATGGACCAAACCAGGCCTGTGTGGAGAGTTGATCCCGGGTGCCTATGGTTGATATACCATTCTAACTTGTGAAAATGTCAGAGCAAGTAGGTGCAGCCTCCATCTGATGGGACCCTCGGAAGGAACTGTTAGGAAAATGTGGTTGCCAGGGTAGTGACCTCATTCAGTTCCTGAAGGAAATGAACTCAACTTACTTCCTTGGTGATGAAACTCTCTGAATATGGGATCCAGGAAGCCAGGCACCCAAAGCCAGTCCCAGTGCAAGTCCCAGTGGTCAAACTTGTTTGGATTTACCAAGGACAGAGTCAGTCTTTCTTGGTACATACTGATGTGAGGTTGGCCAAATGCCAGGAAGATCTGAAGAGGGGCCTTTCCTGAGAAAGCAGGTAGTGGCTCATCGCTGGCTTCTGACAGCATCACAGAGTTGGCCACGGAGACCATATCAGAGACAGGACACCCCAATATGGAAGAATATATCATGGCCCACCAGTCAGAGGACACTCTGGATAGTCAGAGACCTACTGGGGGAAGGAGGTGTCTTTGTGGGTGTGGTTGTGGGTTTGTTGTTTTGTCTCCTGTTCTCAGAATAGGTAGGAAAGGTGGTTTGTTAGTTTTGGAGTGGACTGTTTCTAGTAAGTCATTTGACAAGGCGAGTGTTTCTGTGTCTATATATCCCATTGTGTCCGTGGTTGTAGACATTAGAAAAGAAAATGCATCAAGGGATTTGTCCAGTCTACTAGAAAGCCTCCCAGCATTCATCCTGTGCAATTTATGAATGAACTGCAGCTTGCCTTATAAATGGGCAACACTCGCCATCTTCCTAAGTTCCTGTTTTCTTCCTGAATTCTGGCCACTCTCTAGAATACGCTCATGGTTTTGTGTCCAAGATATGTACCACCCCAAGCACTGTGACATGGCAATGTACTGGATAGCTGAAGGGAATGGCGAGTATCTCAGAAAACTCAGATATCAGTGTGACCAAGAAAGTCTCAGTGGAGAAACCCTGCTTTGGGTCTTTTGCTTCCCTGTCCGTTGCCCTGAATGTCAGGAAGGTCTTTGCCTCCGGCAACCCCTTTGTGAAGACTGAAGAAAACAGTTTTCAAATGGAAATAAATGTGCATCACCTGTGGCTCTTTGCTTAATTGCTTTGGAAAGGGATGTTTCTGAATCTGCATCTTGGCCCTGTGTGAGCCTGTGGCTTAGATTCTGAGCACCTGATGGATCTAAAGAAAGATCCCATGTGTGCATCCAAAACTAAAATGGCAAAAAGGGCAGTCATAGTGGATGAAGTCTCTTGCCTTCCTCCAGACAAAAGCTGAATAAAGATACTATAGAACTCAATAGCACAATCAATAACCTAGACGTAACCAACATATATAAAATATATCAACCATCATCAAGTGGATACACGTTCTTCTCAGCAGCACATTGATCCTACTCCAATATAGACCATATATTATGCAATAGGGAAACTCTTAGTAAATATAAAGGTATGGAGATAATACCATGCACCATATCTGATCATAATGGATTGAAACTTTAAATCAATGAAAAAAAAAGGAAGGAAAAATTCTACATCACATGGAAAATGCACAATATGTTACTGAATGATCAGTGGGTTACAGAAGACATAAAGGAGGAGATAAAAAAATTCTTAGAGACAAATGACAATAGAGACACAACATACCGGTTTGTATGGGACACAATGAAAGCCGTTTTAAGAGGGAAATTCATTTCTTGTAATTCTTTCCTCAAAAAAAGAAAAAAACAACAACAAATAAATGAACTCACACTACACCTCAAAAACCTAAAAAAGGAAGAGCAAAAGAACATCAAATGTAGTAGAAGACAAGAAATAATTGAAATTAGAGGAGAAATCAATGAAATTGAAACAAAAAATCTACATTGTAAAAATTGAAATAAATAAGAGTTGGTTCTTTGAAAAAATAAATATGTTCGACAGGCCCTTAGCCATGCTAACGAAGAGAAGAAGAGAGAGAACTCAAATTACTAACATATGGAATAAAGATGGAAATATCACAACACACACTACAGAAACACAGAAGATAATTAGAAAGTATTTTGAAACCCTATATTCCAATAAAATAGAAGATAAAGAAGATATCGATAAATTTCTTAAGTCATATGATCTGCCCAGATTGAGTCAGGAAGACACCCACAATTTAAATAGACCAATAACAAAGGAAGAAAAATAAGAAACCATCAAAAGACAACCAACCAAAAAGAGCCCTGGACCGGATAGGTATACAGTGGAGTTCTACAAAACCCTCAAAGAAGAATTAATACCAATACTTTTCAAGCAATTTCAAAAAATAGAAAAAGAAGGAGTTCCTCCAAATTCATTCTATGAGGCCAACATCACCCTGATTCTAAAACCAGACAAAGACACTTCAAAGAAAGAAAACTACAGACCAATACCTCTAATAAACTTGGATGCAAAAATTCTCAATAAAATCATGGTGAATTGAATACAAAAGCATATCAAAATAATTGTGCTTCATGATCAAGTAGGATTCATCCCTGGGATGCAAGCCTGGATCAATTTATGGAAATCAATAAATGTAATCCACCACATCAATAGACTTAAAGACAAAAACCATATGATCATCTCGATAGATGTAGATAAAGCGTTTGACAAAGTACAGCATTCCTTTATGTTCAAAACACTATAAAAATTAGGGATAACAAGAACTTACCTCAACATGGTAAAAGCTATATATGCTAAATCTCAGGCTAGCATCATCCTAAATGGAGAAAAACTGAAGGCATTCCCTCTAAAATCTGGAACAAGACAGAGATGCCCTCTATCACCACTTCTATTCAGTTTAGTTCTTGAAATACTAGCCAGAGCAATTAGACAGACAAAAGAAATTAAAGGCATAAAAATAGAAAAAGAAGAACTTAAATATTCGCTATTTGAGGATGACATGATAATATATTTAACAAACCCTAAAGGGTATGCAAAGAAACTGCTAGAGTTAATAAATGAATTCAGCAAAGTGCCAGTATATAAAATCAACAAGAAAAAATCAAAGGCATTCCTGTATATCAGCAACAAAACTTCTGAAATTGAAATGAGGAAAACCACTCCATTCACAATATCCTCATAGAAAATAAGATACTTGGGAATCAACCTAAAAAAAGAGGTGAAAGATTTATACAATGAAAGTTACATAACTCTAAAGAAAGAGAAAAAAGAAGATGTTAGAAGATGGAAAAATGTACCCTGTTCATGTATAGGCAGAACTAACATCATCAAAATTGCGATATTACCCAAAGTTCTCTACAGGTTTAATGCAATGCCAATCAAAATCCCAATGGCATTTCTTGTAGAAATATATAAAGCAATCATGAATTTCATATGGAAAAACAATAGACACAGAATAGCAATAGCAATTCTAAGCAGGAAGTGTGAATCAGGATGTATAGCGATAACAGAGTTCAAACTGTACTACAAAGCAATAGTAACAAAAACAGCGTGGTACTGGTATCACAAAAGTCAGCTGGACCAATGGTACAGAATAGAGGACACAGAAACCAATCCACAAAAGTACAACTTTCTTATATTTGAAAAAGGGCCTAAAAGCATGCAATGGAGGAAGGATAGCATCTTCAACAAGTGGTCCAGGGAAAATTGGAAATCCATATGCAACAAAATGAAAATGAATCCCTTTCTCTCGCCATGCACAAAAGTTAACTCTAAATGGATCAAGGAGCAAGATATAAAATCAGAGACACTGCATCTAATAGAAGAAAAATTTGGCTACGATGTACATACTGTGGGGTTGGGCTCCAAATTCCTTAATAGGACAGCCATAGCACAAGAGTTAATAACAAGAATCAACAAATGGGACTTATTTAAACTAAAAAGTTTTTTTCGAAACAAGAGAAACAATAAGAGAGGTAAATAGAGAGCCTACATCTTGGGAACAAATTTTTACCCCTCACACTTCAGATAGAGCCCTAATATCTAGAATATACAAAGAACTCAAAAATTAAACAATAAGATAACAAATAAACCAATCCACAAATGGGCCAAGGACCTGAACAGAAACTTCACAGAGGAGGACATACAATCCATCAACAAGAACATGAAAAAATGCCCACCATCTCTAGCAGTTAGGGAAATTCAAGTCAAAACCACCCTAAGATACCATCTCACTCCAGTAAGATTGGCAGCCATTATGAAATCAAACAACAATAAGTGTTGGCGAGGATGTGGGGAAAAGGGTACACTTGTACACTGCTGGTGGGACTGGAAAATGTTGAGGCCAATTTGGAAAGCAGTATGGAGATACCTGGGAAAGCAGGGAAAGGATCCACCATTTGACCCAGCTATCTCACTTCTCGGACTATTCCCTGAGGATCTTAAAAGAGCGCACTATAGGGATACTGCCACATCACTGATCATAGCGGCACAATTCATAATAGCTAAACTGTGGAACCAAACTAGATGACCTTCCATAGGCGAATGGATAAAAAAGGGGCATCTATACACAATGGAGTATTATGCAGCATTAAAAAATGACAAAAATCATTGAATTTGAAGGGAAATGGATGGCATTAGAACATATAATGCTAAGCAAAGCTAGCCAATCCTTAAAAAACAAATGCCAAATATTTTCTTTGATATAAAGAGAGCAAATAAGAACAGAACAGGGAAGAAGAGCATGAGGAAAATATTAACACTAAATGGAGATGAGTGGGGGGAGAGAAAGGGAGAGAGAATGGAAAGCATATGGAAATGGTAGGAGACACTTAATGTTACACAAAATTCCATATAAGAGGTTGTGAGGGGAAAGGGGGGGAAACAAGGGAGAGAATTGAACAATAGCAGATGAGGTATAGAGGGTAGATGGTTGGGGAGGGGAGGGGGATAGTAGGGGATAGGAAAGGTAGAAGAATACAACAATCACTAATATGCCATTATGTAAAAACGTGAGTGTGTAACTGATGTGATTCTACGATTTGTATTGGGGTAAAAATGGGAGTTCATAACCCAAATGAGTCAAATGTATGAAAGATGATATAGCATGAGCTTTTGAACAACCAAAAAAAAGAAAAAAAAGGAATTTAATTTCCAATATTTGAGACATTTTACAACTTTATTTTTTAATAAAATTGGCTTTTATTTGTTATCTTACTTGCTGTTATCTGCCTTTCAGTTTGAAAAAACGATGTGCTGTAGCCATTCATCCATGTAGTATGTAACAGAAAATTTTCAGTGTCTCCATATAACCAGATTGGCAAGGCATCAAGGTTTCCCTCACAAACAAGATAAAGGCTTTTGCATAAGAAATTTAATATTCTGCAATACAATTTTTTTTAACTTTCCAATTAAATTTCAATTTTTTTTTAAAAAAAGAAGAAACTAAACCCCACAGTAAGAAGGCCTCAAAGTGGAGAAGTGGAGCAGTATTAATGGCAGGCCTATTTAATCACTCCTGGTTCACAGGAAGGGTGTCCAGGCCACCCTGACTTTAGGCAAATGAGGGGCAAGAAAGCTTATTTGGGCCACTGTCTTGGGCTGTGCCCCTCATGAAAAACTCCAGCCAGAGGTTATGAGGAGTGTCTATGTGGAAGAAGATGAGGACAATGTGGGAGTGTTTTGGCTTTAATTGTGGTCATTTGTGTGGCAGATGGAAGAGATGACTGGGTCCAACTGGGCTTGAACACTGGTGTGATTCCCCTTAGAGAATGAGTTCTGGAACTGACCTCAGATAAGTATTGCCATGAATTGTGTTGCGATTTCAGGAGGCCACACATGAGAGTCGCCCTTTGAAACTGAGATCTAGGCCCAGGGTGGCTTTCCCAAGAGTACTGAGAATCTCAGCTAGGATATCACATGATTTTATTCTGAAAGACTTGGCACCCATAGTTGAGAGTCAAAACACACATGGACCTCACATTGTAGACCTCAATGGGCCTGGCTTCATGTGACCTTTTGGCCACTCTTTGGGAAGCCTTGCCTGTGAGTGTTCTCCAGATCTTTCATTGAAATGAGCTTCCTCAACATTTAATGGTCCCTGAATGAATTGAAACCCACAGTGCCTCCACCTTCATCCTTGAAATTTGTCTAGATCAATACCATGAATATTTAGAAATTTTCATGACCAGATGGCACTGGAGAACCTTTTGATGTACTTTTGCTGATCATGAGTATACCAGACAGTGCCTTGATTGACTGGGCTTCATGAAAATGTTTAGAACAGAGATGCCAGAAAGTTGGAGACTGCAGAGTAGTGGGCCTAGAGCAGTGGTGGGAAGGTGTGTGATAAAACATCTGTGGTGGGGCCATGTGGATCTGCCATTGACTTTCAATTGTCTTGAGACAGACATGGTGCAGCCATCAGACCATTGTATGTAAAGGCATCTTGTTATATGGAGAAGTTTCAGAGTAATGTTTAGAATCAGGTTGCTATGATCAAGGGGGCAAGCTATGTGGGATAGAAGCCTGGTTGGTGCATTCTACTGTAGACCAGGGTACACGTACCACACGTGACAGAACTCCCTCCAGCACTGTGTCCCAGTTGAACTCCTTGTATTTCGTGATGCCAATACCAAACTACCAGTGCAGCAGCAAGAAACACCACAAAAAGTGGAAGATGACCAAATGGTTTCACAGTCCACACGGGGAGACACTTAGCCCCCAGTGGCAATAGTTTACCTACAACGAGAGAATTCAGCATTGCTGCCTCATGTTCATTGGAAAATAAGATGCCATGTCCTCCAGGTCACATAGATGCAGACCCAGCTTAGATGGTCTCACTATAAAGGAAGCGAAAGCTCCTGAAAACAACATATATTTCAAGTGCCCAACCTCAAAGGCAGTTTCTCAAGAAGTGTTTAGGCCAGCAGATCTTCATGTCTGTGGAGTATTTCCCATGTCACTTACTTTTGGAAACTCCTCTACCACCTCCAAGGTTGTGCACTCCTGAGCATTTTCGTTGCAGATATATATTTACAGATTTTCTAACACTTCTCCTCTAATTGTGACTTACTTGGGGCAATGGTAATGTCAAGTCATTCTTCTATATGAGAGAAGGAAGATTTTTTTGTAGCACATATTTGCATACACATTGGATTCATTTTTCAATTTTTCATTCGAAATACTGAATCCTTGACACTAGCCCATACCCTTATAGACTCTGACTACTAATACTAATATGATGAGAAAAATAACCAAAACAGAATAGAAATACAAGCAGTTCAGAAGAGGCATGGTGTGTAGTTGTACTTGCCTTTTGCATGATATAAGGTAGGAGTTATAAATCTAGTCAATTATTTGTTGAAATAATTCTCCATGTGTTTTTAAAGTTAAGAAATATGTGAATTTCTGTCTCTCTTTCCCTTTAGCCTATTAAGCACATGTATTTTTATATGCAAAAATAGAATCCTACCTGGTTTCACACGTACATTCTTGTGAGGTGGCTGACTTGGCAGATACAAATTGTGAGAAGAGATCACTTCTCCTAAAGGCTGTTGGAACTAAAAATTCAACCCATGGGTGACCTTCCTAGATGAACAACATTATACATAATCCATGTTCAGTATAATGAATATTTTTTGATATGCAGATGAGTTATTTTTCATGATGAATTTCAATTGGCGTATATATTGCTATATTATAATGTGTGTGTGTTTGTGTCTATATATATATATATAGTCTCCAGATTTTCAAAATATGAAATATAAGTGTCTTACTATACACTGCCTAAATTCATTCATGTTCCTGTATGGGGATATATAATCAATTTTTCACAAGATTATTCTTAGAAATATACATCCACTGAAATACATATTTGTTTCCTAGTACTGAAAACTAACTTCAGGGAATGGTGCTAAGAAATCCTAATATTTCTACAGTGACTCACCCAGTTTAACATCAATGCAAGTAGACACCTATGGGACATGATGTGTATTTTGAAGTTCATTTTTATTCAACACTGGTACATTACTATTTCTGCAGTTTATGGGCAATATAGGATATATCATTTCATCCACAATTTTACAAATTTATAGGCATTTGGTTCAATTTCAATCACTTCCTACTTGAGAAGACATGTATTCCTCCATGTTTCTTGACTGTTCTTTTCATGAGATTCTTTCCAAACACATTATTTTCGATTTCCATAATCACTTTTGAAACAAAACTCACACACTCTTCATAATAAACCGTAAACTAATATTATCATTAGATGTATAACTGTTCGGAATGAATGTATGTATATCAATGTAAGATTTCTTGTATATTTTCAGATATCAATTCAATCCATTATTTAAATTTTGAACCAGTTATATTATTTATTCACAGTATGGTCTATTAAAGAATCATCTCTATATTCATAGACCCAGAGTATACCTATTTGTATCCCCAATACTAATTTATAAGCCTTTAAAATATTGCTTTCAAAAATGGTGGAAGAAATATTCTAGTCACCTGATATACATATGCATTTCATCACAGTAATATTCCTGACAAAAAATGCAAGTGTCACACTTATGATTGTACCAAAGCCTATATTGAAAGTGAGCATGTATTACTAACAACATCCATGTCCTGATTCACTAATGATCTCGAATATCATTCCTATTGGTGACTACATATTTGTTTCTTCCTAAGATTGTATATTCAAACTCAACCCTGTTAAAAATGTCTTATCCTATCACTCTCTTTGTACTTTGCCTGATTTCCTAATATCTCTATTGATATCTGCTTTCCTACACATTTTCTCCAGTTCATCACTGTGGCTGACTCTTCACATATGCTGAAATTTACATTCACTCTCTAACCAAAACCCTATATCTAAAGTCTTTTGATCCAACTCCTTGGTTCACTCAAATGGGTTCTTCAAATCCCTTCAGAGGGTAGCCCATAGGTGCTTGGGTTTTCTCATGACCCCAATTCTCATAAAGAATCTATACCCCACAGAGAGTAGGCCTCAAATTGGAGAAGTAGAGCACTATTAATGGCAGGCCTATTTGATCACCCCTCGTTCACAGGAAGGGTTTCCATGTCACCCTGACTTTAGGCAAATGAGTGGCAAGTGAGCTTATTTTGAACACTGTCTTGGGCTGCACCCCTCATGGAAACCTCCAACCAGAGTTTATTATGACTGTCTATATGGAAGAAGATGAGGGCCATGTTGGAGTGTTTTGGTTTAATTGTGGTCATTTGTGTTACGGTTGGAAAAGATTCCAGGGTCAACCTGGGCTTTAACTCTTGTGTGATTCCCTTTAGAGACTGAGTTCTGGAACAGATCTCAGCGATGTATTGGCATGAATTGTGTTTGGAATTTAGGAGGCCACACATGAGAGTTGCCCTTGGAGACTGAGATCTAGGCCCAGGTTGGCTTTCCAAAGAGCACTGGGATTCTCAGCCAGGATATCACATGACTTTATTCAGAAAGACTTAGCAGTCATAGTTGAGAGTCAAAACACACATGGACCTCAATTGTAAACCTCAATGGGCCTGGCTTCATGTGACCTTTTGGCCACTCCTTGGGAAGCCTTGCCTGTGAGAGTTGTCCCGAGCTTTCATTGAAATGAGCTTCCTCACTATTTCATGGTTACTGAATGAATTGAAACCCACAGTGCCTCCAACTTCATCCTTGAAAATTGGCTAGATAAACACCATAAAATTTTTGATATTCCTATGAACAGGTGCCACTAGAAAATCTTTGGATGTCTGTTGCTGATCACGAGTATACCAGACAGTGCCCTGATTGACTGGGTTTCATGAAAATGTTGTAGAACAGAGATGCCAGAAAGTTGGAACCTGCTGAGTAGTGGGCCTAGAGCAGTGGTTGGCAGGTGTATGATAAAACATCTGTCGTGGGGCCACATGGATCTTCCCTTGGCTTCCAAATGGATTGTGACTGACATGGTGCAGCCAGCAGACCCTTACAAATAAAGGGATCTTGTTATATGAAGAGGTTTCATGGCAATGTTCAGAATCAGGTTGCTATGGACATGGGTGCAAGCTTTTTGGGATAGAAGCCTGGTTGGTGCATTCTCCTGCAGACCCTCACTCACCACACATGAGAGTACTCCCTCTAGGACTGTGTCCCAGTTTATCTCCTTGTACTTCATGAAGCCAATACCAAACTCAGAGTACTGCAGTAAATAACACCACAAAAATTCGAGTATGACCAAATGGCTTCACAGACCACACGGTTAGACACTTAGACCCCAGTGGCCTCAGTTTACGTACAAAGAGAGAATTCAGAACTGCTGCCTCATGTTCAATAGAAAATAAGGAACCATGTCATCCAGGTCACATAGATGCTGACCCAGATTTGATGGTCTCACTACAAAGGAAGCTAAAGCTCCTGACAACAACAAATATTTCAAGGGCCCAAACTCAGAGGCAGTTTCTCAAAAATTTATTAGGCCACCAGAGCTCCATGTTTGTGGAGTGTTTATCCTTTCTTTTACATTTGGAAATTCCTCTACCACCTCCAAGGTTGTGAACTCCATTCATTTTTTTTCCAGATACATATTCACAGATTTTCAAACTCTTCTCCACTAATTGTGTCTTACTTGTGGTGAAGGAAATATCAAGGCATTGTTGTGGAGGACAGTGGGAAGATTTTTGTCTAGCATATATTTGTATACACATTAGATTCATTTTCCTATTTTCTATTTGAAATACTGAATTCCTGACAGTAAGCCATACCCTAGTAGATTCTGACTGTTCCCGGGTGCCTATGGTTGGTATACCATTCTAACTTGTGAATGTGACACAGGAAGTAGGGGCAGCCTCCATGTCATGGAGCCATTGGAAGCAAATGTTAGAACAAAGTGGTTGCCAAGGCAGTGACCTCATTCAGTTCCTGAAGGAAGTGACCTACCTCACTTCCTTGGTGATGGAACCCTCTGAACTTGGGATCCAGGAAGCCAGGCACCAAGAGCCAGTCCCAGTCCCTTTCCCAGTGGGTTCACTTGTTTGGATTTACCAAGGACAGAGTCAGTCTTTCTTGTGGATCACTAAATGCCAGGAAAGCTCTGAAGAGGGGCCTTTCCTGAGAAAGCAGGTAGTGACTCACCGATGGCTCCTGAAAACTTTAGAGAGTTGGTAAAGGAGACCAGATCTGAGACAGGACAGGTCATTTCGGAAGAACATAGTATGGCCTATCAGTCTGAGGACACTCTGGTTACTCACAGACCTATGTGGGTAAACGATATGCCTTTGAGGGTGTAGATGTGAGTTTATGGTTTTGTCTCATGTTCTGAGAATAGGTAGGAAAGGCAGTTTGTTTGGTTTGGAGTGGACTGTTTTTAATAAGTCATTTGACATGGTGAGTGATTCTATGTCTGTGTATCCCACTTTGTCGGTGGTTGAAGATATGAGAAAAGTGAATGCATCAATGCATGTGTCCTGACAAGTAGAAAGCATTCCAGGACACATCCTGCCCAATTTATGAATGGACTGTTGCTTGCCTTATCGATGGGCAACACCTACTATTTTCCTTAGTTCCTGTTTTCTTCCTGAATTCTGGCCATTCTCCAGAATAGGCTCATTTTTTTTTTTTGTCCAAGATATGTACCACCTCCGAGCTCTGTGACATGGCCATTTACTGAATACCTGAAATGAATGGGGAGGATCTCAGAAAACTCAGATATCAGTGTGACCAGTAAAGTCTCAGTAGAGAAACCCTGCTTTGTGCCTTTTGCTTACCTACTGTTCTGTTGACCTGAATGTCAGGTAGGTCTTTGCCTCAGACCAACAGTTTGTGAAGCCTGAAGAAACTGCTTTCAAATGGAAATGAATGAGCATCACCCGTGGCTCTTAGATTAATTGCTTTAGAAAAGGATGTGTCTAAATCATCCTCTCGGCTCTGTGTGAGGCTGTGGCTTACAATCTCAGCACCTGATGGATCTAAAGAAAGATCCCATGTGTGCATCCAAAACCAAAATGGCAAAAAGATCAGACATTGTGGATGAAGTCTCTTGCTTCCTCTGTTAGGCTCCTCACCTCCATCAAGTACGAATAGGGATCCTTTGGGTCTAATGAGTTCTTCAAAGACGAGAAAAGGTGCTTGGGTTTCACATGACTCCAAATCACATAAAGAATCTATACCTCACGTTCAGTAGGCCTCAAAAAGGAGAAAAAGAGCATTATTAATGGCAGGCCTATTTGATCAATCCTGGTTCACAGGAAGGGTGTCCAGGAAACCCAGACTTTAGGCAAATGAGGGGCAAGGGAACTTATTTTGGACACTGTCTTGGGCTTCGCCCCTTGTGGAAACCTCCAGCCAGACGTAATGATGAGTGTCTATATGGAAGAATATAAGGGCCATGTGGTAGTGTTTTGGTTTTAATTGAACATGTTAATAACACTAACCATACATTGTTCCATCAATTTAAGTATTCAGAAGAGCAGGGACAGATTTGTTCTTACAATACAGGAATGTAGGGGATCTTCAACCTGCTGAAAACCTCAAAGGTCAATGCAGAAATTATCCCTGGAGAAGATATAGGCAGCTATGAAGGACCGGAGAGAGCAAAAGTAATCTTCCATGGGAAACAACCTGGTCAGGATGAAGGGTTGAGTCTGAATCAACTCTCTATCCTTAACGTAGAGGAGATGGAGCAAACCGGGCCTGTGTGGAGAGCTGTTCCTGGGTACCTATGGTTGGTATACCATTCTAACTTTTGAAAGTGTCTCAGGAATTAGGGGCAGCCTCCATCTCATGGGACCCTTGGAAGCAAGTGTTAGGACAAAGTGGTTGCCACGGCAGTGACCTCATTCAGTTCCCGAAGAAATGACCTTCCTAACTTCCTTGGTGATGGAACTCTCTGAACTTGTGACCCAAGTAGCCAGGCACCCAGAGCCAGTCCCAGTCACAGTTCCAGTGGGCTCACTTGTTGGATTTACCAAGGACAGCGTCAGTCATTCTTGGTACCTAATGATGTGAGGATGGCCAAATGCCAGGAGTGCTCTGAAGAGGGGCCTTTCCTGAGAAAGCAGGTAGTGGCTCAACACTGGCTCCTGACAACTTCACAGAGTTGGCCAAGGTGACCAGATCTGAGGCAGGACAGGCCATTTCGGGAGAACACAGTATGGCCCACAAGTCAGAGGACATTCCGGATAGTCACAGACCTACTTGGGGGAAGAAGTTGAATTTGTGAGTTCGGGTGGGGTTTGTGGTTTTGTCTCATGTTCTCAGAATAGGTAGGAAAGGAGGTTTGTTTGGTTTGGAATTATCTGATTCTTCTAAGTCCTTTGACAATGCGAGTTTTTCTATGTCTGTGTATCCCACTGTGTTAGTGGTTGTAGACATTAGAAAAGAGAATGCATCAATGGATGTGTCCTGTCTAGTAGAAAGCTTCCCAGCATTCATCCTGCCCAATTTATGAATGGACTGCGGCTTGCCTTATGGATGGGCAACACCTGCAATCTTCCTAAGTTCCTGATTTCTTACTCAATTCTGGTCACTCTCAAGAATAGACTCATGGTTGTGTGTCCAAGATATGTACCACCTCCAAGGTCTGTGAAATGGCCATGTACTGGATAGCTGAATGGAATGGCCGAGCATCTCAGAAAACTCAGATAGCAGTGTGACCAGGAATATCTCAGTGGAGAAACCCTGCTTTGGGCCTTATGCATACATATTTTTCTGTTGCCCTGAATGTCAGGAAGGTGTTTTCCTCAGGCCAAAACTTTTGGAAGCCTTAACAAAAGACTTTTCAATTGGAAATAAATGTGCATCTCCTGTGGCTCTTTGCTTAATTGCTTTGGAAAGGGATGTGTCTGAATCAGCCTCTTGGCCCTGTGTGAGGCTGTGGCTTAGATTCTATGCACCTTATGGATCTAAAGAAAGATTCCATATGTGCATCCAAAACCAAAATGGCTAAAAGTAGAGTCATTGTGGATGAAGTCTCTTGCCTTCCTCTGGTAGGGCACTTACTTCCATCAAGGAAGAATAGGGATCCTTTGTGTCAAATGGGTTCTTCAAAGCTCTGCAGTGGCTTGCCCATAGTTCTTGTGGTTTCTCATGCATCCAATTCCCAAAAAGAATTTTAAACCCTCAGTCAGTAGGCCTCAAATTGGAGAAGTGGAGCAGTATAAATGTCAGGCCTATTTGATCACTCCTGGTTCATAGGAAGGGTGTCCAGGCAAACGTGACTTTAGGCAAATGAGGGACAAGGAAGCTTATTTTGGACACTGTCTTGGGCTGTGCCCTCATGGAAACCTCCAGCCAGAGGTTATGATGAGTGTCTATATGGAAGAAGATGAGGGTCATGTGGGAGTGTTTAGGTTTTAATTGTGAGAGATTACTGGTTCAACCTGGGTTGAATTCTGGTGTGATTCCCCTTAGAGACTCAGTTCTTGAACTGAGCTCAGAGAAGAATTGCCATGAATTGTGTTAAGATTTTCGGAGGCAACGCATGAGAGTCGCCATTGGAAGCTGTGATCTAGTCCCAGGGGGACTTTCCACAGTTCACTGGGACTCTCAGCCAGAGAATCACATAATTTTATTCTGAAAGACATGGCAGCCACAATTGAGAGTCAAAACACACATGGACCTCACATTTTAGACCTCAATGGGCCTGGCTTCAAGTGACGTTTTGGCCACTATTTGGGAAGCCTTGCCTGTGAGAGTTCTCCAGAGCTTTCATTAAAATGAGATTCCTCACCATTTAATGGTTTCTGAATAATTGAAACCCACAATGCCTCCAACTTCATCCTTGAAAATGGTTACATAAATATCATGAAATTTTTAAAATTACCATGACCAGGTGGCACTGGAGAACCTTTGGATGTCCTGTTGCTGATCATGAGTATACCAGAGAGTGCCTAGATTGACTGGGTTTCTTTAATATGGTGTAGAACACAGATGCCAGTAAGTTGGAGTCTGCTGAGAAGTGGACCTAGAGCAGTGGTGGGCAGGTGTGTGATAAAACATCAGTGGTACGGCCATGAGGATCTAGCATTGGATTCCAAATGCCTTGTGACTGACATGGTGCAGGCAGCAGACCCTTCTATGTAAAGGCATCTTGTTATATGCAGAGGTTTCAGGGCAATGTTCAGAATCAGGTTGCTATGGTCAAGGGGGAAAGCTATCTGGATAGAAGCCTGTTTGGTGCATTCTCCTGCAGACACTGACCCACCACACGTGACAGAACTCCCTCCAGCACTGTGTCCCAGATAAACTCGTTGTATTTCATGAAGCAAACACCAAACTCCCAGTGCAGCAGCAAGAAACACAACGAAAAGTGGATCATGACCAAATTGCTTCACAGTCCAAACGGGGAGACACTTAGCCCCCAGTGGCCACAGTTTACCTGCAAAGAGAGAAACCAGCACTGCTGCCTCATGTTCATTGAAAAATAAGATGCCATGTCCTCCAGGTCACATAGATGCAGACCCAGCTTTGATGGTCTCACTAGAAAGAAGCTAAAGCTCCTGAAAACAACATATATTTCAAGTGCCCAAACTCAGAGGCATTTCTCAAGAAGTCTTTAGGCCAGCAGAGCTCCATGTTTGTGGAGTGTTTATCCTGTCCCTTACTTTTGGAAACTCCTCTACCACCTCCAAGGTTGTGAATTTCTGAGGATTTTTCATTGAATATATGTATTCACACATTTTCTAATTCTTCTCCTCTAATTGTGTCTTTCTTGGTGTGAAGGTAATGTCAAGGCATTTTTCTGGATGAGAGTGGGAAGATTTTTGTGTAGCATATATTTACATACACATTGGATTCATTTTCCAAATTTCCATTAGAAATACTGAATCCATGACACTAACCACTACATTACTAGACTCTGACTACTAATCCTAATATGATGGAGAATAAAAACCCAAACAGAATAGAAATATAAGCAGTTCAGAGGATGCATGTTGTATAGTGGGACTTGCCTTTTGCATTATATAGGGTAGGAGTTATAAATCTAGTCAATTTTCTGTTGAAATATTTCTCCATGTATTTCTAAAGTTAACAAATATGTGAATACCTGACTCCCTTTCTCTGCAGCCTATTCAGCACATGTAATTTTATATGCACATATAGAATCCTACCTGGAATCACACGTACATTCTTGTGAGATGGCTCACTTGGCAGATACAAATTGTTAGAATAGTTCACTCTTCCTAAATGATGCTGGAACTGAAAATTCAACCAATGGGTGAGCTTCCTGGTTGAACAACTTTACACAAAAACCCATGTTCAGTAAAATAAATATTTCTGATCTGTGGATGATATATATTTCATGGTGAATTTCAATTGGCATATATATTCCTACTTTTTAAAGTCTGTTTTTGTGTGTGTGTGTATACATACTCTCCAGATTTTTCAAAATATGAAATATGTGTCTTATTATACACTCCCTAAAATAATTCATATTCATGTATGTGGATTTTTAATCAACTTTTCACTAGATTATTCCCAGGAATATTCACACACCTGAAAAACATATTTGTTTCCTCGTACTGAGAACTATCTTCAGTGAATGGTGCATACAAATCCTTGTATTTCTGCAGTAACTTACCCAGTTTAACATCAATGCAAATAGATTTCTATGGGACATGATGTGTATTTTGAAATTCATTTTTATTCAACACTGGTACATTGCAATTTCTTCCGTTTATGCACATCATAAAATATATATTTCATCTAGAAATTCGAAAATTAATAGGCATTTGTTTCATTTTCAATCACTTCCTGCTTCAGAACACATGTATAACTCCATATTTCTTGACTGATCTTTTCATGAGGTTTCTTTTTCGATTTCCTTAATCATTTTTGAAGCAAAACTCACACACTCTTCATGATGAACCATAACCCTAATATTACCATTAGATGTATATTTGGTTTTAATGAATGTATATATATCAATATAAGATTTCCTCTATGTTTTCATTTATCAATTCAATCCATTATTCAAAGTTGGAACCAGTAATACTATTTATTCACAGTATGGTCTATTCATGCATTATCTCTATATTCATAGACACAGGGTACACCTATTTGTACCCCCAGTACTAACTTATACGTCTTCACAATATTGCTCCCAGAAATGGTGGAAGAAATACTCATGTCACCTGATCTACATGTACATGTTATCACAGTAATATTCTGGAAACAAAATGCAAAGGTCACAGTTATAATTGTACCAAAACCTAAATGAAAAGTGAGCATGGATTACTAAAAATATTCCTGTCCAGGTTGCTACCGCTCTCAAATGTCAATCCTATTGGTGACTATATATTTGTTTCCTCCTAAGATTATATATTCAACCTCAAGCCTGTTGAAAATGTGTAATCCTATCACTCACTTTATACTTTGCCTGATATCCTAATGTCTCTATTGATTTCTGCTTTCCTAAATATTTTCCCAGTTTATCATTTTGACTGACTCTTCACATGTGCTGACATTTAAATTCACTTTCTAACCGAAACCCAATTGCTAAAAACATTTCCTCCAAAACCTATAATCACTATTCTTTCTAAACCTACCGACACTTTTCCTAATCCTACCGACTATAGCTTTTCAACTGGATATTCTCGTGACATTCAATCATCCAAGGTACAAGGTCCTATGACATTGTATATGGATTTATTTAAGACATCTGTGCAGAACGTAAGTCAAAGCTAAGTATCCCAATTAAAGGCCCAATGCCCTTCTGGGCTTCAAATTTTACCTAGATTTCTGTTTTCATACTTATATTTCACCTAAATATTCTTGTAAATATCGCACATTCCCAATACCATTATTCATCACTCAGAATGATTCTTAATCCAAATCGAACCTGTTATTAAGCCTAACCAAACACTGTTCCCTCAATCTAACTTTACAGAAGAGCAGCGACAGAGTTGGTCTTACAATACAGGAATGTAGGGGATCTTCCAGATGCTGAGATCCTCAAAGTTTTAAGCAGAAACGATCCCTGGAGAAGACATAGGCAGCTATGAAGGACCTGAGAGAGCAAAAGTCATCTTCCATGGCAAACAACGCACTCAGGATGAAGCATTGTGTCTGAATCAGCCTCTCTTTTCTTAATGTAGAGAAGAGGGACCAAACCAGGCCTGTGTGGAGAGCTGTTCCCGGATTCCTATGGTTGATATACCATTCTAACTGTTGAAACTGTCTCGGGAAGTAGGGGCAGCCTCCACCTCATGGGAACCTTGCAATCACCTGTTAGGACAAAGTGGTTGCAAAGGCAGTAAAGTCACTCAGTTCCTGAATGAAGCGACCTACCTCACTTCCTTGGTGAAGAAACTCCCTGACCTTGGGCTCCAGGAAGACAGAGAATACCAAGACTTTGTCACAGTTCCAGTGCCAGTGGGCTCCATTGTTTGGAAAAACCAAGGATAGACTAAGTATTCCTTGGTACCTACTGATATGAGGATTTCAAATGCCAGGAGAGCTCTGAAGAGGGGCCTTTCCTGAGAAAGCAGGTAGTGGTTCACCGCGACCAGATCTGAGACAGGACAGGCCTTTTGGGGGAACATAGTATGGCCCACCAGTCAGAGGACACTCCAGATAGTCACAGACCTACTTGAATGAAGGAGGTGCGTTTGCGCGTGTGTGTGTGATTTTGTGGTTTAGTCTCTTCTTATGAGAATGGGTAGGAAAGGCGGTTTGTTTGGTTTGGAGTGGACTGCTTCTAGTAAGTCGTTTGACAAGGCGATTTTTTGCATGTCTTTGTAACCCACTGTGTTCGTGGTTGTAGACCTTAGAAAAAAGAATGCATCAATGTGTCCTGTCTAGTAGAAATCTTCCCAGCATTCATCCTGCCCAATTTAGGAGTGGACTGCCCCTTGCCTTATGGATGGGCAACACCTGCAATCTTCCTAAGTTCCTGATTTCTTCCTCAATTCTGGTCACTCTCAAGAATAGGCTCATTGTTTTGTGTCCAAGATATGTACCACCTCCAATCTGAGTGACATGGCCATGTACAAGATAGATGAAGGGAATGGCGAGCATCTCAGAAAACTCTAATATCAGTGTGTCCAGGAAAGTCTCAGTGGATAAACCCTGCTTTGGGCCTTTTGCTATTGTTCTGTTGCCCTGAATGTCAGGAAAGTCTTTGCCTCAGGCCATCCCTTTGTGAATCCTGAAGAAAACAGCTTTCAAATGGAAATAAATGGACATCAACTGTGGCTCTGTGCTTAATTGCTTTGGAAAGGGATGCGTCTGAATCAGCCTCTTGGTCCTATGTGAGGCTATAGCTTAGATTCTCAGCACCTGATGGATCTAAAGAAAGATCCCATGTGTGCATTCAAAACCAAAATGGCAAAAAAATCAGAAATTGTGGATGAAGTCTCTTGCCTTCCTCTGTAAGGTTCCTGACCTCCATCAAGTGAGATTAGGCATTCTTTGGGTCAAATGAGTTCTTCAAAGCCCTGTGGAGGCCATTAACAGGTGGCACTGGAGAACTCTTAAATGGTCTGTTGCTGATCATGAGTATACTAGCCAGGGCCTTTATTGACTGAGTTTCATAAAAATTATCTAGAACAGCAATGCCAATAAGTTGGAGCCTGCTGAGTAGTGGACCTAGAGCAGTAGTGTGTGATAAAATATCTGTGGTGGGACCATGTGGATCTGCTATTGACTTCCAAATGGCTTGTGACTGACATGGTGCAGCCAGCAGACCCTTCTATGTAAAGGCATCTTGTATATGGAGAGGTTTCAGGGTAATGTTAAGAATCAGGTTGCTGAGGTTAAGGGGACAAGCTATCTGGTATTGAAGCCTGGTTGGTACATTCTCCTGCAGAACGTGACCCACAACACGTGACAGAACTTCCTCCAGCACTGTGTTCCAGTTGAACTCATTGTATTTCGTGAAGCAAATACCAATGTCCCAGTTCAGCAGCAAGAAACACCACAAAAGTTGGAGGATGAACAAATGGCTTCAGAGTCCACATGGGGTGACACTTAGCCCCCAGTGGCCACAGTTTACATACAAAGAGAGAAATCAGCACTGCTGCCTCAGGATCATTGGAAAATAAGAAACCAAGATCTTCTTGTCACATAGATACAGACCCAGCTTTGATGGTCTCACTAGAAAGGAAGCTAAAGCTTCTGACAAACACATATATTTCAAGTGCCCACCCTCAGAGGCAGTTTCTCAAGAAATCTTTTGGCCAACAGAGCTCCATGTTTGTGGAGTGTTTACCCTGTCCCTTACTTTTGGAAACTGCTTTACAAACTCCAAAATTGTGAACTTTTGAGCATATTCCACTACAGATATATATTCACAGATTTTCTACCTCTTCTCTTCTAATTGTGTCTTATTTGGGGTGAAGGTAATTTCAAGGCATTGTTGTGGATGAGAGTTGGAAGATTTTTTTGTAGCACATATTTGCATACACATTGGATTCATTTTCCAATTTTCCATTCGAAATACTGAATTCCTGACACTAACCCATAACCTACTAGAATCTGACTACTAATCCTAATATGATGGAGAACAATAACCCAAACAGAATAGAAATCCAAGAAGTTCAGAGGAGGCATCGTGTATAGTTGAACTTGCCTTTTGCATTCTATAGTGTAGGAGTTATAAATCTAATCAATATTTTGTTGACATAGTTGTCCATGTGTTTTTAAATTTAACAAGTATTTGAATTCCTGTCTCCGTTTGTCTGTAGCCTATTCAGCACATGCATTTTTATATGCACATATAGAATCCTACCTGGTATCAAATGTACATTCTTGTGAGGTGGCTGACTTGGCAGATACAAATTATGAGAAGAGATCACTCCTCCTAAACGCTGTTGGAACTGAAAATTTAACCTAAGGGGGAGCTTCCTAGTTGAACAACATTATACACAAATCCATGTTCAGTAAATTAAATATTTTTGGATCTTTGGACGATATGTATTTCTACATCAATTTCAATTGGCATATATATTGCTACATTTCAATGTCTCTGTGTGTATATGTGTTTGTTTGTGTGTGTGTGTGTATATATATATATATATATATATATATATATATATATATATATACATATATATATATATATATACTCTCCAAATTTTTAAAAATATGAAATACTTCTGTCTTCTTTTACACACCCTAAATTCATTCATATTCATGTATGTGGATTTATAATAAACTTTTCACAAGATTATTCTCAGAATTATTCATCCACCTGAAATACATATCAATCCAAGTAGATTACTATGGGACATGATGTACATTTTGACGTTCATTTTTATTCAACACTGGTACTTTACTATTTCTTCAGTTTATTCACATCATAGGATATGTATTTCATCCACAAGTTAGCAAAATTATTTGCATTTGTGTCACTTTCAATCACTTTCTACTTCAGAACACATGCATTCCTCTATGTTTCTTGACTGGTCTTTTCATGAGACTTTTTTCCAAACACATTATTTTCCTTTTCCATTCTCACTTTTGAAGCAGATCTCACACACCTTTCATGATAGAATATAACCCTAATATTACCATTAGATGTATAACTCATTGGAATGAATGATTCTATATCAATATAAGATTTCTTATATATTTTCAGATATCAATTCTAGCAATCCATTATTTGAAGTGGAATCAGTTATATTATTTATTCACAGTATTGTCAATTCATGAATTACTTCTATATTCATAGACACAGGGTACACCTCTTTGTACCCCCAATACTAATTTATTTTTTTTTATTTTGCATTCTTTCTTAAAGTATTTTTATATTATTTTCAACAACATTTGAAACAACAGGATTTTCTAAATAGACTCGTCTTTAGCATACCCAGATGAAAAAATATAATTCTATTTCATATCCCTTTGTGGGATAATGTGGGTTTTTTGTACTGAAAAAATGCTAGGAATATTAGAATATATGATCCGTTAGCCAACTTTGTTTGTTTGTTTGTTTGCTTTTGCAAAGCTAGGAATTGAACCCTAGTAGTAACTAGTAATTCTACTCATTCAGAAAAGTTAGTGTGTCATTTTATTGAAATAACCATACTGGATATAAAATAGATACACATGTGATACAATAGATTGCATGGTATATAAATTTGTATCTCAGTAAAGCTGTAATTAAAATAAAATTTAAAGTATTGAAATTCAGGCAAAGGATAGGAAAGATATTTGTGTCTGTTTTTCAGAAGTTTATTGTCATCCATTTAAAAAATCTTTTAAAAGAGATTGCATTTGAACAAAAGGTATTGTTTAGTGTGCTTTCTCTGTATTCTTAGTGGTTCTTCACTATTACTATTTTATTCACACCCTCTTAATTTCTTATTGTTGAGCCAATTCTGCATCTAAATGTAGTGGCAAGATATATTCAGGAGTCTGGTGCAATAGTGCATGCCTGAAATCCCAGCTACTAAGACCCTTTCTCAAAACAACAAAAAAGTAGTGGGGGTGGGGAGCATGGATGTAGTTTAGCAGTCAAGTGCTTTCCGAAGCATGTGGAGGCCCTGGGTTCTATCTGCAGCACCGCAAAAGCAAAACAAACAAAAGACGTATTCCAGAGATTTTGATTATTTCTGCAGGAGACATGCAGTCAAGACTAAGTAATTTGAAACAGGAGTGGCACAAGAAGTGGAAGATAAAGTATCATTTTTTTTTCTTTTTTTTTTTTGGTTAGAATTAGTTCACTTTGCATTCCTTGCGTATGCGCCTCTACCTTTGGAACCACATTGGTAAAAGTTTGTGTAAGAATTGTTTGTTGGCATATCCTAGAGTGCTCAATTTATACGTCTTCAAAATATTGCTCCCAGAAATTGTGGAAGAAATACTCATGTCACCTGATCTACATATACATTTTATCACAGTAATATTCGGAACACAAAATGCAAAAGTCACACTTATGATTGTACCAAAGGCTAAATAGAAAGTGAACCTGTATTATTAAAAACATTCATGTCCAGGTTGCCTAATACTCTCAAATGTCAATCCTATTGGTGACTACATATTTGTTTCTTCCTAAGATTATATATTGAAACTCAACCCTGTTGATAATGTCTAATCCTATCACTCACTTTATACTTTGCCTGATTTCCTAATGTCTCTCTTGATATCTGCTTTCCTACATATTTTCCCCAGTTCATCATTGTGACTCATTCTTCACATGTGCTGACATTTACATTCATTCTCTAACCGAAACCCTATTACTAAAGAACTTTTGGTCCAAATCCTATACTCACTCTTCTTCCTAAACCTACGGACTATATTCCTAATCCTACTGACTATCCCTTTTTGACTGGATGTTCTCTTCTACATTCAATCATCCAAGTAAAGGTCGGTCGAGTGTCGGAAGAGGAGACCACCAAGAATCTATCTCATGTAACAGCAAAGGGTTTATTGGGGGTCCAGCATGCTGGGGCTCAGAGTTCACTTGAAAAGAGTAGAGAGCCCTGAGAACAGCTTAAGCAGAGGTTAAATACTTTCCCTTGCGAGTGCAGGGAGGGAAGTTTATTGATGTGTCAGGGCGAGTGGTCAATTTGCATGCAACCTGGTGAAGGAGTACATTCTGCAGTTTGACAGTTGGGGACAGCACATTCTGGGAACAAGATTGGCAAACATTTCTCAAGATTTCAACAGTGTTTTGTTAAGCGTACAGAAAAACAGGAAGTGACAACTACATATTTTATTAACCTTTCATTCGACACTTCTTTTTCTGGCTACTTTTAATCATAAAAATGATCATTGGGGGGTGTCACATTCTATGTCTGCTAGTGGGGTATTACCATTAGTTTAACTTGTCCAATTTGAGCTTGGAGAAAATAAATTACATGGTTGAGCAAGCAGGGTTTAATAGTTAGCAATAATATGAGAATTATTATTGGACCGGCCAGCCGACAAGACAAGACAAGACAATAAAGACAAGACAAGACAATAAAGACAGGATATGGAAGTCCAACACTGAGACCAGGACTTAGTAGTTGGCAGAACCCGATCGGTTGGCAATAACGAATCTGAAACAAAATATCACTGAGTCATGGAGACTATTGTTCCTCAATTTTCTGAGTCCTCTATGACGTCACCCAGGGACTTGGCCTGTGGCTCTGTGACATGACTGTCAGCCATCGTTGGAGAGAGCTCACTCTCTTCATTGACATCCATTTTGCCAAGCCCTGACCTGAAACCTGACCAGAAAGAGGCACCTTACTTACCCTGAGAGGAGTTTGTTGGGGTCTCTTGTTCACCGCTGCTGGATCTCAGTGGAACCTCCATATGTAAAGGTCCGGTGACAATCGGGGGAAGAGACCACCAAGAGACTGTCTCATGCAAAAGCAAAGGGTTTATTGGGGGTCCAGCATGCTGGGGCTCAGAGCTCACTTGAATAGAGCAGAGAGCCCAGAGAACAGCTTAAGCAGAGCTTATATATTTCCCTTGGACAGGGCAGGGGGGTAAGTTTATTGATGGGTCCGGGCGAGTGAGCGGTTTGCGTGCAACCGGTTGAGGGAGTACATTCTGCAGTTTGGCAATTGGGGACAGCACATTCTGGGAATAAGATTAGCAAACAGTTCTCAATATTTCAAAAGTGTTTTGTTAAGCATACAGAAAAACAGGAAGTGACAAGTACTTATTTTATTAACCTTTCACTGCGAACTATACTTTGCCAGAATTCCTAATGTCTCTATTGTGTTTGTTAAAGTTCATTTTTATTCAAACCTGGTACGTTATTATTTCTTCAGTTCATGGACATCATAAGATATTTCCTTTCATTCACAAGTTCACAAATTTATAAACATTTGGTTCACTTTCAATCACTTCCTCCTTCGGAAGACATATGTTCCTCCATGTTTCTTGACTGGTCTTTTTACTAGACTTCTTTCTAAACATATTATTTTCGATTCCATAATCATTTTTGAGGCAAAACTCACACACTATTCATGATAAATGATAACCCTAACATTACAATTAGATATATAACTGGTTGGAATGAATGTATGTATATCAATATAAGATATTCTATATATTTTCAGATATCAATACAATCCATTATTTAAATATGGAACCAGTTATATAATTTATTCACAGTATGGTCTATTAATGCATCATCTCTATATTCATCAAAACAGGGTAAACCTAATAGTATCCCCAGTACTAATTTATAAGTTTTCAAAATATTGCTCACAGAAATGGTGAAAGAAATACTCATGTCACCTTAGCTACATATACATATTATCACACTAATATTCTGGACACAAAATGCAAAGGTCACACAGAACATAATTTAAGCTAAGTATCCCAATCAAGGGCCCAAAGTCCTTCTGGGCTTCAAATATTACCTAGATTTCTGTTTTCATACTTATATTTCACCTCCATGTTCTTGTAAATATCACAGGTTCCCAATATCATTATTCATCCAGCAAAATGATTCATAACCCAAATCGAACATGCTATTAACCCTAACCATTCTGTAAACTGAGATTGTTCACTCAATCTCACTTTACAGAAGAGCAGGGACAAAGTTAGTATTACAATACAGGAAGTTAGGAGATCTTCCACCTGCTGAGTACCTCAAAATCCATGCAGAAATGATCCCTGGAGAAGACGTAGGCAGCTATGAAGGACCTGAGACAGCAAAAGTCATCTTCCTTTGCAAACAACCCGATCAGGATGAAAGGATGTGTCTGAATCATCCTATCTCTTCTTAATGTAGGGAAGATGTATGAAACCAGGCATGTGTGGAGAGCTGTTCCCAGGTGCCTATGTTTCTATACCATTCTAACTTGTGAAAGTGTCACAGGAAATAGAGGCAGCCTCCTTTTCCTGAGACACTAGGAAGCAACTGTTAGGACAAAGTGGTGGCCAAGACAGTGGCCTCATTCATTTTCTGAAGAAAGTGACCTCACCTCACTTTTTTCATGATGGAACTCTCTGAATTTTGTGATCCAGGAAGCCAGGCAACAAGAGCCAGTACCAGTCCCAGTCCAAGTGGGCTCACTTGTTTGGATTTACCAAGTAAAGAGTCAGTCTTTCTTGGTACCTACTGATGTGAGGGTGGCCAAATGCCAAGAAAGCTTTGAAGAGGGTCCTTTCCTGAGAGGGCAGGAAATGGCTCACCACTGCCTCCTGAAAACTTCACAGAATTGGCCAAGGAGACCAGATCTGAGACAGGACCGGCCATTTCTGGGGAACATTCTATGGCCTACTCGTCAGAGGACACTCCGGATAGTCACAGACATACTTGGGGAAGGAGGTGACTTTGTGTGTGTGGATGTCAGTTTGTGGATTTGTCTCATATTCTGAGAATAGGTAAAAAAGGAGGTTTGTTTGGTTTGGAGTGGACTGTTTCTAGTAAGTCATCTGACAAGGAGACTGTTTCTATGTCTGTGTATCCCACTGTGTCCTTAGTTGTAGATATTAGAAAAGAAAATGGCTCACTGGGTGTGTCCTGTCTAGTAGAAAGCTTCACAGCATTCATCCTGCCCAATTAATGAATGGACTGAGGCTTGACTTATCCATGGGCAACACCTAGTATCATCCTAAGTTCTTGAATTCTTCCTGAATTCTGGCAACTCTCCAGAAAGGCTCATGGTTTTTTGTCCAAGATATGTACCACCTCCAAGCTCTGTGACATGGCCATGTACTAGTTAGCTGAAAGGAATGGCGAGCACACCAGAAAACTCAGATATTGGTGTGACCAGGAAAGTCTCTATGGTGAAACCTGGCTTAGGGCCTTTTGCTTAACTATTGTTCTGTTGCCCTGAATGTCAGGAACCTCTTTGCCTCAGGCCACCCCTTTATAAAGCCAGAAGAAAACAATTTTCAAATGGAAATGAATGGGCATCACCTGTGCCTCTTTGATGAATTGTTTTGGAAATGGTTATGTCTGAATCAGACTCTGGGCCCTGTGTGAGGCTGTGGCTTAAATTGTCAGCACCTCTTGCTGATCATGAGTGTACCAGACAGTGCCTTGATTGACTGGGATTTATGAAAATGGTGTAGAACAGAGATGCCAATAAGTTGGACCCTCCTGAGTAGTGAGCCCTGAGCTGTGGTGTGCAGGTGTGTGATAAATCTTCTGTGGTTGCGCCATGTGGTTTTGCCATTGAATTCCAAATGGTTTGTCACTGACACGGTGCAGTGACCAGACACTTATATGTAAAGGTGTCTTGTTAAATGGATAGTTTTCAGGGCAATGTGCAGAATCAGGTTGCTATGGAGAAGGGGGCAAGTTATGTGGGAATGAAGCCTGGTTGGTGCATTCTCTTGTAGATCCTGAAAAACCACAAATGACAGAACTCCCTCCAGGACTGTGTTCCAGTTGAACTCCTTGTATTTTGTGAGGCAAATACCAAACTCTCAGTGCTGCAGCAGGAAACTCTACGAAAATGGAGGATGAACAAAAGGCTTCACAGTCCACACAGGGAGACACTTAGACCCCAGTGGCCACAGTTTACATACGAAGAGAGAATTCAGCACTGCTGCCTCATGTGTATTGGAAAGCAAGAAAGAATGTCCTCCAGGTCACATAGATGCAGACCCAGCTTTGATGATCTCACTACAAAGGAAGCTAAAGCTACTGACAACATATATTTCAAGTGCCCATCCTCAGAGGCAGTTTCTCTAGAAGTCTTTAGGCCAGCAGACCTCCATGTTTGTGGAGTGTTTACCCTGTCCCTTACTTTGGGATACTCCTCTACCACCTCCAAGTTTGTGAACTCCTGAATATTTTCCATTCCAGATATGTATTTACAGATTTTCTAACTCTTCTCCTCTAATTGTTTCTTATTTGGCGTGAAGGTAACGTCAAGGCATTGTTCTGGATGAGAGTGGGAAGATTTTTGTGTAGCACATATTTGCATACACATTGGATTCATTTTCCAATTTTCCATTCCAAAGACTGAATCCCTGACACTAACGCATACCCTACCAAACTCTGACTACTAATCCTAATATGATGAAGAAAAATAACCCAAACAGAATAGAAATACAAGCACTTCTGAAGAGGCATGGTGTATAGTTGGACTTGCCTTTTGCATGATAAAGTGTAGGTGTTATAAACCTAGTCAATTTTTCATTGAAATAGTTCTCCATGTGTTTTTTTTCCTTTAATATTTATTGTTGGTTCTACAAAACATTACATAGTTCTTGACATGTCATATTTCACACTTTGATTCAAGTAGGTTATGAACTTCCATTTTTCTTCGTATACAGATTGCAGTATCTCATCAGTTACACATCCACTATTTTACATATTGCTATACTAGTGTCTGTTGTATTCTGCTGCCTTTCCTGTCCTCTACTATCTCCCATCCCCTCCCCTCCAATCCTCTCTCTCTACCCCATCTCTTGTAATTCATTTCTTCCACTTGTTTTTGTCCCCTTTCACCTCACTTCATCTTGTATTTAATTTTGTATAACCATGAGGGTTTCCTTCCATTTCTATGTAATTTTCCTTCTCTTTCCTTTTCCCTCCCACCTCTCACCCCTGTTTAATATTAATCATCTTCTCATGCTCTTCCTCCCAACTCTGTTCTTAGTTACTCTCTTTATATCAAAGAAAACATTTGGCATTTGTTTTTTAGTGATTGGCTATCTTCACGTAGCATAATACATTCTAATGCCATCGATTTCTCTGCAAATTGTATGATTTTGTCATTTTTTAATGCAGAGTAATACTCCATTGTGTATAAATGCCACATTTTTTTTAATCCATTCATCTATTGAAGGGCATCTAGGTTGGTTCCACAGTCTTCCTATTGTGAATTGTGCTGCTATGAACATAGATTTATCAGTGTCCCTGTAGCATGCACTTTTTGGGTCTATAGGGATAAGACCGAGAAGGGGAATTGCTGGGTCAAATGGCGGTTCCATTCCCAAGTTTCCAAGAAATCTCCATACTGCTTTCCAAATTTGCTGCACTAATTTGCAGTCCCACCAGCAATGTACAGGTGTACCCTTTTTCCCACATTCTCGCCAGCACTTGTTGTCGTTTGACTTCATAATGGCTGCCAAGCTTACTGCAGTGAGATGGTATCTTAGGGTGGGTTAGTTTAGCATTTCTCTGAATGCTCGAGATGGTGAGAATTTTTTGATGTACTTATTGATTGATTGTATGTCCTCCTCTGAGAAGTGTCTGTTCAGGTCCTTGGCCCATTTGTTGATTGGGTAATTCATTTGCTTATTGTTTAATTTTTTGAGTTCTTTGTATAACTCTGGATATTAGGGCTCTATCTGAAGTGTGAGGAGTAAAGATTTGTTCCCAGGATGTAGGCTCCTTTTTTACCTCTCTTATTGTTTCTTTTTCTGAGAAAAATCTATTTAGTTTGAGTAAGTCCTGTTTGTAGATTCTAATTATTAACTCTTATGCTATGGGTGTCCTATTGAGGAATTTGGAGCCCGACCCCACAGTATGTAGATCATAGCCAAAGTTTTCTTCTATCAGATGCCGTGTCGCTGATTTGATATCAAGCTCCTTGATCCATTTTGAGTTAACTTTTGTGCATGGCGAGAGAAAGGGATTCAGTTTCATTTTCTTACATATGTAATTCCAGTTTTTCCAGCACCATTTGTTGAAGATGCTATCCTTCCTTCAGTTTATGCTTTTAGCTCCTTTATCAAATATAAGATTGCTGTAATTTTGTGGATTGATTTCTGTGTCCTCTATTCTGTACCATTGGTCCACCCGCCAGTTTTGGTACCAGTACCATGCTCTTTTTGTTACTATTGCTCCGTAGTATAGTTTGAGGACATGTATCGCTATACCGCCTGATTCACACTTCCTGCTTAGAGTTGTCTTTGCTATACTGGGTCTTGTATTATTCCATATGAATTTCATAATTGTTTTATCTATTTCTACAGGAAATGCCGTTGGGATTTTGATTGGCATTGCATTAAACCTATAGAGAACTTTTGGTAATATCGCCATTTTGATGATGTTAATTCTGCCTATCCATGAACGGGGTATATTTTTCCATCTTGTAAGATCTTCTTCTATTTCTCTCTTTAGGGTTCTGTAGTTTTCATTGTGTAAGTCTTTCACATCTTTTGTTACGTTGATAACCAAATATTTTATTTTATTTTTTTTGAGGATACTCTCAATGGAGTGGTTGTCCTCATTTCCGTTTCAGAGGATTTGTTGCTGATATTCAGGAATGCTTTTGATTTATGATTGTTGATTTTATATCATGCCACTTTGCTGAATTCATTTATTATCTCTAATAGTTTCTTGTAGACCCTTTTGGGTCTACTAGGTATAGAATCATGTCATCTGCAAATAGTGATAATTTAAGTTCTTCTTTTCCTATTTTTATGCCTTTAATTTCTTTCATTTGTCTAATTGCTCTGGCCAGTGTTCGAGAACTATGTTGAACAGAAATCGTGAGAGAGGGCATCCCTGTCTTGTTCCAGATTTTAGAGGGAATGCCTTCAATTTTTTCTCAATTCAGAATGATACTAGCCTGAGGCTTAGCATAGATTGCTTTTACAATATTGAGGTATGTTCCTGTTATCCCAGTTTTTCTAGAGTTTTAAACATAAAGGGATGCTGTACTTTATTGAATGCTTTTTCTGCATCTATTGGGGTGATCATATGGTTCTTATTTTTAAGTCTATTGATGTGGTGAATAACATTTATTGATTTCCGTATATTGAACCAGCCTTGTATCCCAGGAATGAATCCTACTTGATCATGTTGCACAATTTTTTAAATATGTTTTTGTATCTGATTCGCCAGAATTTTATTGAGGATTTTTGCATCTAGGTTCATTAGAGAGATTGGTCTGTATATTTGTTTATTTGAAGGGTCTTTGTCTGGTTTAGGAATCAGGGTGATATTGGCCTCCTCTGCTGTATACCCATTCGGTCCTGGGCTTTTCTTAGTTGGTAGTCTTTGGATGGTTTCTTTTATTTTCTCAATTGATATTGGTCTGCTTAGGTTGTCTATATCCTCCTGACTCAATCTGGGCAGATCATATGACTTAAGAAATTTATTGATGCCTTCACTATCTTCTAATATAATTTCTGATTATCTTCTGTATTTCAGAAGTGTCTGTTGTGATATTGCCTTTTTCATCCCTTATGATAGTAATTTGAGTTCCCTCTCTTCTTCTCTTCATTAACATGGCTAAGAGTCTGTCGATTTTATTAATTTTTCAACTTTTAGTATTTTCAATTTTTTCAATTGTTTCTTTTGTTTCGATTTCATTAATTTCAGCTCTGATTTTAATTATTTCTTGCCTTCTACTTCTTTTTCTGTTGTTTTGCTCTTCTTTTTCTAGGATTTTGAAATGAACTATGAGATCATTTATTTGTTGTTGTTTTTTTTTTCTTTTTTTAAGGAAAGAACTCCAAGCAATGAATTTTCCACTTAGAACTGCTTTCAATGTGTCCCATAGATTCTGATATGTTCTGTCTGTCTTTTTCATTTATGTCTAAGAATTTTTTTTATTTTTCTCCTTGATGTCTTCAATAACCCATTGATCATTCAGTACGTATTGTTCATTCTCCAAGTGATGCATGAATTTTCCTTCCTTCTTTTATTGTTGATTTTCAGTTTCATTCCATTACGATCAGATAAGATGCCTGGTATTATCTATACTCCTTTATATTGTCTAAGAGTTGTTCTGTGACATAATATATGATCTATTTTTGAGAGGTATCCATGTGCTGCTGAGAAAACAGTGTAACTGCTTGATGTTGGGTGCTATATTCTATATATGTTAATTAAGTCTAGGTTATTATTTGTGTTATTGAGTTCTATAGTTTCCTAATTCAACTTTTGTTTGGAATATCTGTCCAGTAGTGAGAGAGGTGTGTTGAAATCTCCCATGATTATTGTATGGTGGTCTACCAGACTCTTGAACTTGAGAAGAGTTTGTTTGATTAACATAGCTGAACCATTGTTTGGGGCACATATATTTATGATTGTTATGTCTTGTTGGTGTATGGTTCCCTTGAGCAATATGTAGTGTCCCTCTTTATCCCTTTTGATTAACTTTGTCTTGAAATCTATTTTATTTGATATGAGTATGGACACTTCTGCTTGTTTCCGAAGTCAATATGAGTGATATGATTTCTCCCAACTTTTCACCTTTAGTCTATATATGTCTTTTCCTATCAAATGTGTCTCCTGTAGGCAGAAAATTTTTGGGTCTTCTTTCGTGATCCATTCTACTAGCCTGTGTCTCTTAATTGGTGAGTTTAAGGCATTAACATTTAGGGTTATTTTTGAAATATGGGTTGTTCTTCCAGCCATATTTGTTTATTTATGTTACTAAACATGGTTTGTTTTTCTCTTTGATTATTTTTCGCCCCTTTACTGTACTACCTCCCACTGTTGGTTTTCATTGTTATTTTCCATTTCGTCTTCCTATAATGTTTTGCCAAGGATCTTTTGAGGAGATGGTTTTCTAGCTGCAAATTCTTTTAACTTTTGTTTATCATGGAAGGTTTTAATTTCATCTTCCATCCTGAAGCTTAAAATCGCTGGATACACAATTCTTGGTTGGAACCCAATTTCTTTCAGTGATTGAAATATGTTATTCCAGGATCTTCTAGCTTTCAGAGTCTGTGTTGAAAGATCAGCTGTTATCCTGATTGGTTTACCCCTAAATGTAATCTGCTTCCTTTCTCTTGTAGCTTTTAAAATTCTCTCTTTATTCTGTATGTTTGGCATCTTCATTATAATATGTCTCGGTGTTTATCTCTTATGATTTTGCACATTTGGCGTCCTGTAGGCTTCTAGGATTTGGGATTCTGTCTCATTCTTCATGTCTGGAAAGTTTTCTCATATTATTTCATTGAATAGATTGCTCAATCCTGTGGTTTGGACCTGTATACCATCCTGTATCCCAATTACTCTTTAGTTTGGTCTCTTCATGTTATCCCATATTTCTTGGATGTTCTGCTCATGGTTTCTTAACAGTCTTGCAGAGCTTTCTATGTTCTTTTCAAGTTGAAATACTTTGTCTTCATTGTTCTAAGTGATCTATTCTGCTGGTAGTATTCTCAATTGAGTTTTTAAGTTGGTTTATTGCTTCCTGCATTTCTATGATTTCTGTTTGTGTGTTTTTTATAACCTCTATCTCCCTGTATAGTTGATCTTTTGCTTCTTGGATTTGTTTTTGTAATTCATTGTCAAAGTGATCTTTCATTGTCTGATTTTGCTGTCTAATGTCTCCCTGGAGACTTCAGATCATCTGAAGCAAGTATATCCTGATTCTTTATCTGACATTCCATATGCTGCAGATATTACCTCTTCTAATGTTGAGTTGACCTGCGTTGCTTGTGGTCCTTTCTTTCCTTGTCTTTCCCTACTGTTCACGTTTTTTTCGGCTTGGTGAAACTTTTGTGTTATTGAATTTTACCCCTAAATGTTTATATTGCTATTGTATTCTTGAAAAGTCTCCCTCACAGGCGTAAGCAGCGGCTCTGCCCCTCCTCCAATTGGGGCAATGTGCCTACCACACCAGCACGCCGCTGGGCCTGTTCTGCCTCTTGGTAGCTGGTCCGCCTACCTTGCAGGAGCGGAGAGTTGATCTACCCCTCTGCGGGTGCTGGTCCTGTTCAGCCAGTGGGTAAGAGGTCCAGCTACCTTGCAGGCACAGGCGTCAGCTCTGCCCCTCCACGCTCCGCTGGGCCTCTTCTGTCTGTGGGTTGCAGGGCTGTCTACATTGCAGGTGTGAGTGGCATCTCTGCCCCCCCCCAAACCGGGGCGATGTGTCTACCACGCTGGTAGGTCGCTGGGTCTGTTCTGCCTCTGGGTGAGAGGTCTACCTGCTTTGCAGGCACGGGCAGCGGCTCGGCCCCTCCCCAAACCTGGTTATGTGTCTAGCACCCTGGTGGGGCCTAGCACCTGGTCTGTCGGTGTTCGCAGGTCCACCTACTTCGCAGGCGCGGGGGCCGGCTCTGCCCCTCTGAAGGCAGCTGGGCCGCTTCAGCTGGTGGGTCGCAGGTTCACCTATCTTGAAGTCACAAGGGGTGTCTCTGCCCCTCCGCGGGTGTCTGGGCCTGTTCTGCCTGTGGGTCGCATGTCCGCGTTCTTTGCACGCGTGCAGTGGTGATGTGTCTTTCATGATGGCGGGCCGCTAGGCCTGTTCTACGGGTGGCTCGCAGGTCCGCCTACCTTACAGGCGCGGTTGGCGGCTCTGCCCCTCCCTTCTCCATGTGTTTCTAAAATTAACAAATATGAGAATTCCTGTCTCCATTTCTCTGTACCCTATTCAGCACATGCATTTTTATATTCACATATAGAATCCTACCTGGTATCACATGTACATACTTGTGAGGTTGCTGACTTTGCAAATACAAATTGTGAGAAGGGATCACTCCTCCTAAATGCTGTTGGAACTTACAATTCAAACTATGGGTGAGCTCCCTAGTTGAACAACATTATACATAAATCGATGCTCAGAAAAATGAAGATTTTTGGATTTGTGGATGATATATAATTCATGATGTATTTCGATTGGCATATATATTGCTACTTTTTAATGTATACGTGTGTGTGTGTGTGTGTGCATATATATATGTATAAACTCTCCAGATTTTTCAAAATATGAAATGTATGTGTCTTATTATATACTCCCTAAATTCATTGATGTTCATGAATGTGGATTTATATTCAACTTTTCATAAGAATGTTCTCAGAAATATTAATCCACCTGAAATACATATTTGTTTCCTAATACTGAAAACTAACTTCAGTGAATGGTGCATACAAATCCTAATATTGCTATAGTAAATGACTCAGTTTAACGTCAATGCAAGTAGATTCCTATGGGACATGATATGTATTTTGACGTTCATTTTTATTCAAAACTGGTACATTAATATTTCTTCAGTTTTTGCACATAATAGAATACATATTTCATTCACAAATTCACAAATTTATAGGCATTTTTTTCACTTTCAATTACTTCCTGCTTCAGAACATATGTATTCCCCCAGGTTTCTTGACTGCTCTTTTAATGAGACTTCTTTCCAAGCACATTATTTTCAATTTCCATAATCATTTTAGAAGCAAAGCTCACACACACTTCATGATAAACCATAACAGTGATATTACCATTAGATGTATAACTGGTTGGAATGATTGTATGAATATCAATATATGATTTCCAATATATATTCAGATATCAATTCAATCCATTATTTAAATTTGGAACCAGTTATATTATTTATTCACAGTATGGTCTATTCATGCATTATCTTTATATTCATATAACACAGAGTATACCTATTTGTACCCACAATACTAAATTATATGTCTTCAAAATATTGCTCCCAGAAATGGTGGAAGAAATACTCATGTCACCTGATCTATATATACATTAATCACAGTAATATTGTGGAAACAAAAAGCAAGGTCACACTTATGATTGTACCAAATCCTAAATGGAAAGTGAGCATGGATTAAAAAAAAATCCATGTCCAGGTTGCCTAATGCTCTCAAAAGTGAATCCTATTGGTGACTACATATTTGTTTCTTCCTGAAATTACATATTCAACCTCAACCCTGTTGAAAATGTCTAATCCTATCACTCACTTTATACTTTGCCTGATTTCCTAATGTCTCTATTGAAATCTGATTTCCTGTATTTTTTTTCCCATTTCATCATTATGACTGACTCTTCACATGTGCTGACATTTACTTTCACTCTCTACCCAAAACCCTATTGCTAAAGATCTTTTGGTCCAAATGCTATACACACTCTTCATTCTAAATCTACCGAATATCTTCCTAATCCACCAACTATCCCTTTTGGACTGGATTTTCTCTTCGACATTCAATCATCCAAAAGACAAGGTCCTATGCCATTGTATATCAATTAATCTGAGACACCTGTGCAGAACATAATTCAAAGCTAAGAATCCCAATAGTGGGGCCAATTCCCTTCTGTGCTTCAAAAATTACCTAGATTTCTTTTTTCATACTTATATTTCACCTATATATTCTTGAAAATATAGCAAAATTCCAATACCATTATTCATCCAAGAGAATGATTCCTAACCCAAATGGAAGCTGTTATTAACCTTAACCATACAATGTTTCCTCAATCTAACTTTACAGAAGAGGAGGGACAGAATTAGTCTTCCAATACAGGAGTGTAGGGGATCTTCCACCTGCTGAGAACCTCAAAGTTTCATGCAGAAATGATCCCTGGAGAAGATGTAGGCAGCTATGAAGGACCTGAGAGAGCAAAAGTCATCTTCCATGGCAAACAACCCAGTCAGGATGAAGGGATGTGTCAGAATAAGCCTCACTCTTCTTAATGTAGAGAAGATGGACCAAACCAGTCCAGTGTAGACAGCTGTTCCTGGCTGCCTATGGTTGATATACAATCCTCAGTTGTGAACGTATCACAGGAAATAGGGGCAGCCTCCATCTCATGGGAACCTTGGAATCAAATTTTAGGACAAAGTGGTTTCCAAAGCAGTGACCTCATTCAGTTCACAAAGGAGGTGACCTTCCTCACTTCTTTGGTGTTAGAACTCTCTGAACTTGGGATCCAGGAAGCCAGGCTACCAGAGGCAGTCCCAGTACCATTCCCAGTGGGCTCACTTATTTGGATTTACCAAGAACAGAGTCAGTCTTTCTTGGTACATACTGATGTGAGAATGGCCAAATTTCAGGAGAGCTCAGAAGAGGGGCCTTTCTTGAGAAAGCAGGAAGTTGCTCACAGCTGGCTCCTGACCACTTCACAGATTTGGCCAAAAAGACCAGATCTGAGACAGGACAGAACATTTCAGGGAACATAATAAGGCTCACAAGTCAGAGGACACTCCGGATAGTCACAGACCTCTTTGGGGGAAGGAGGTGCCTTTGTGGGTGTGGGTGTGAGTTTGTGGTTTTGTCTCATTTTCTGAGAATAGGTAAAAAAGGCGGTTTGTTTGGTTTGGAGTGGACTGTTCCTAGTAAGTCGTTTCACAAAGTGAGTGTTTCTATGTCTGTGTATCCCACTGTGTCTGTGGTTGTAGACATTTGAAAAGAGAATTCATCAATGGATGTGTCCTGTTTAGTAGAAACCTACCCAGCATTCATTCTGCCCAATTGATGAATGGACTGTGGCTTCCCTTATGGATGGGCAACACCTACTAATTTCCTAAGTTCCTGTTTTCTTCCTGATTCTGGCCACTCTCCAGAATAGGCTCATGGTTTTGTGTCCAAGATATGTACCACCTCCAAGCTCTGTGACAAGGCCATGTAATGGATAGCTAAAGGGAATGGCTAGCATCTCAAAAAACTCAGATATCAGTGTGACCAGGAAAGCCTCAGTGGAGAAACTCTGCTTTGGGTTTTTTGCTAACCAATTCTTCTCTTCCCCTGAATGTGAGGAAGGTCTTGGCCTCAAGACACCGCTTTGTGAAGCCTGAAGAAAACAGTTTTAAAATGGAAATAAATGGGCATCACCTGTGGCTCTTTGTTAATTTCTTTGGAAATGGATGTGTCGGAATCAGTCTCTTGGCCCTGTGTGAGGCTGTGGCTTAGGTTCTCAGCACCTGATGCATCTAAAGAATGATCCCATGTGTGCATCCAAAACCAAAATGGGAAAGAGATCAGTAATTGTTGATGAAGTCTCTCGCCTTCCTCTCTTAGGTTCCTGACCACCATCAAGTGAGAATAGAGAGCCTTTGAATCAAATGAGTTCTTCTAAGCCCTGCAAAGGCTATCCCATACATGCTTGTGTTTTCTCATGACTCCAAATCACATAAAGAATCTATACCTGACAGTCAGTAGGCCTCAAATTGGAGAAGCAGAGCAGTATTAAAGGAAGGCATTTTTGATCCCTTGTGGTTCACAGGAAGGGTGTACAGGCCACCCTGCCTTTAGGAAAATGACGGGCAAGCGAGGTTATTTGGACTCTGTGTTGGGCTGCGCCCCTCATGGAAACATCCAGCCAGAGTTTATGAGGAGTGTCTATATGGAAGAAGATGAGGGCCATGTGGGAGTGTTTTGGTTTTAATTGTGGTTATTTGTGTGGAAGTTGGAAGCGATGACTGGGTCCACCTGGGCTTGAACTCTGGTGTGATACCCTATAGAGACTGAGTCCTGGAACTGACCTCAGAGAAGTATTGCCATGAATTGTGTTGGGATATTAGGAGGCCACACATGAGAGTCACCATTGGAAACTGAGATCTATTCCCAGTGTGGCTTTCCACAGAGCACTGGGAATCTCAGCCAAGGTATCACATAATTTTATTCTGAAACACTTGGCAGCAATAGTTGAGAGTCAAAACACAAATGCACTTCACATTGTGGACCTCAATTGGCCTGGCTTCATGTGGCCTTTTGGCCACTCTTTGGGAAATCTTGGCAGTGAGAGTTCTCCAGATCTTTCTTTGAAATGAGCTTCTTCACCATTTAATGGTTACCGAATTAAATGAAACACTCAGTGCCTCCAACTTCAACCTTGAAAGATGGGCTCGATAAATACCATGAAATTTTTGAAATTCCCATATCCAGGAGGCACTGGAGAACCATTGGATATCCTGTTGGTGATCATGAGTGTACCAGACAGTGCCTTGATTGGCTGGGTTTCACGAAAATGGTGTAGAACAGAGATTCCAGTAAGTTGGAGCCTGCTGAATAGTGGGCCTAGAGCAAAGGTGGGCATGTGTGAGATAAAACATCTGTGGTGCTTCCATGTGGATTTCCCAATGGCTTCCAAATGGCTTGTGACTGACATGGTGCAGCCAGCAGACCCTTATATGTAAATGATTCTTGTTATATGGGTAAGTTTCAGGGCAATGTTCAGAATCAGGTTCCTATGGTCAAGGGGTCAAGCTATGTTGGACAGAAGCCTGGTTTGTGCATTCTCCTGCAGACCCTGGCCCACCACACGTGACAGAACTCCCTCCAGCACTGTGTCCCAGGTGAACTCCTTGTATTTCGTGAAGGAAATACTGAACTCCCAGTGTAGCAGCAAAAAATATCACAAAAATTGGAGGATGATCAAATGGCTTCACAGTCCACATGAGGAGACACTTAGCCCCAAGTGGCCACAGTTGACCCCGAAAGAGAGAATTCAGCAATGCTGCCTCATGATCATTGGTAAATAAGAAAGCATCTCCTCCAGGTCACATAGATGCAGACCCAGCTTTTATGGTCTCACTACAAAAAAAGCTAAAGCTCCTGACAACAACATATATTTCAAGAGCCCAACATCAGAGCCAGTTTTTCAAGAAGCCTTTAGGCTAGCAGAGCTCCATGTTTTTGGAGTGTTCACATTGTCCCTTACTATTGGAATCTCGCCTTCTACCTGCAAGTTTGTGAACTCCTGAGCATATTAAATTCCAGATATGTATTCACAGATTTTCTTACTCATCTCCTCTACATGTGTTACTTGGGACGAAGTTAAGGTCAAGGCATTGTTGTGGATGAGAGTCGGAAGATTTTTGTGTAGCACATATTTGCATACACATTGGATTCATTTTCCAATTTTCCTTTCGAAATACTGAATCCCTGAAACTAACCCATACCCTACAAGACTCTGACAACTAATCCTAACGTAATGGAGAAAAATAAGCCAAATAGAACAGAAATACAAACATATCAGAGGAGGCATGGTTTACCATTGAATTAACTTTTCCATTATATAGGGAAGGAGTTTTAAATCTAGTCAATTTTTTGTTGAAAGAGTTGTCCATGTATTTTTAAACTTATCAAATATGTGAATTCCTGTCTCCCCCATTTCTTTGTATCCTATTCAGCACATGTATTTTTATATGCACATATAGAATTGTACCTTGTATCACACATATATTCTTGTGAGGTGGCTGACTTGGCAGATACAAATTGTTAGAAAAGTTCACTCCTCCTAAACGCTGTTGGAACTGAAAATTCAACCTATGGGTGAGCTTCCTAGTTGAACAACATTATACATAAATCCATGTTCAGTAAAATGAATATTTTTGGATACGTGGATGATATATATTTCATGATGAATTTCGATTGGCATATATATTGCTAGTTTTTAATGTCTGTGTGTGTTTGTATATATATATATATATATATATATATATATATATATATATATACTGTCAAGATTTTTCAAAATATGAAATATATGTGTATTTTGGCCACTCTTTGGGAAGCCTTACCTGTGAGAGTTCTCGAGAGCTTTCATTGAAATGATTTTCCTCAACATTTAATGGTTCCTGAATGAATTGAAACCCACAGTGCCTCCAACTTCATCCTTGAAAAATGGCTCTATAAATACCATAAAATTCCCCTGACCAGGTGGCACTGGAGAACCTTTGGATGTCTTGTTGCTGATCATGAGTGTACCAGACAGTGCCTTGACTGACTCGATTTCATGAAAATTGTGCAGAACAGAGATGCCAGTAAGTTGGAGAGTGCTGAGAAGTGGGCCCAGGGCTGTGGTGTGCAGGTGTATGATAAAACATCTGTGGTGGGGCCATTTGGGTCTGCCATTGACTTCCAAATGGCTTGTGGCTTACATGGTACAGCTAGCCGACCCTTATCTGTAAAGGCATCTTGTTATATGTAAAGGTTTCAGGACAATGTTCAGAATCAGTTTGCTATGGATAATGTTTCAAGTTATGTGGGATAGAAGTCTGGTTGGTGAATTCTCCTGTAGACCCTGACCCTCCACACGTGACAGAACTCGCTCCAGCACTGTGTCCCAGTTGAACTCCTTGTATTTCATGAAGGAAAAACCAAAAGCCCAGAGCAGCAGCAAGAAACACCACGAAAATTGTAGGATGGCCAATTGGCTTCACAGTCAAGACGGGGAGACACTTACCCCTCCGTGGCCACAGTTTACCTTCAAAGGAAGAATTGAGCACTGCTGCCTCATGTTCTTTTGGAAAATAAGAAACCATGTCCTCCAGGTCAGATAAATGAAGACCCATCTTTGATGGTATCACTACAAAGAAAGCTAAAGCTCCTGACAACAACATATATTTCAAGTGCCCAACCTCAGAGGCAGTTTCTCAAGAAGTCTTTAGGCCAGCAGAGTTCCATGAATTTGGACTGTTTATCCTGTCCCTTAAGTTTGAAAACTCCTCTAAAATGCCCAAGCTTGTGAACTCCTGAGCATTTTCCGTTCCAGATATGTATTCACAGATTTTCTAACTCTTGTCCTCTAATTGTGTCTTACTTGGGTGAAGGTAATGTCAAGGCATTGCTCTGAATGAGAGTGGAAAGTTTTTTTGTAGCGCATATTTGCATACACAATGGATTCATTTTCCTTTATTTCCATTTGAATTACTGAATCCATGACACTAACGCATACCCTACTAGACTCTGACTACTAATGCTAATATGATGGAGAAAAATAACCCAAACACAATAGAAATACAAGCAGTTCAGAAGAGGCATGGTGTATAGTTGGACTTGCCTTTTGCATGATAAAGGGTAGTTGTTAAAAATCTGGTTAATTTTTAATTGATATAGTTCTCCATGTGTTTTGAAAGGTATCAAATATGTGAATTCCTGTCTCCCTTTCTCTGTTGCCTATTCAGCACATGTATTTTTATATGCACAAATAGAATCCTACCTGGTACCACACGTACATTATTGTGAGGTGGCCTACTTGGCAGATACAAATTGTGAGAAGAGATCACTCCTCCTAAACGCTGTAGGAACTGAAAATTCAACCTATGCGTGAGCTTCCTAGTTGAACAACATTACACATAAATCCATGTTAAGTAAAATAAATATTTTTGGATCTGTGTATGATATGTATTTCATGATGAATTTTGATTGGCATATATATTGCTACTTTTTAATATCTCTGTATGTGTTTTGTGAAAAATCTGCACTCTATAGATTATTCAAAATATGAAATATATGTGTCTTATTATACACTCCTTAAATTCATTCATGTTCATGTATGAGACCACGGCTCATGCAACAGCAAAAGACATTTATTGAGGATCCAATCCAGTATGCTAGGGCTCCATGGTCACTCAAGAAGGGAGAGCAGCCCAGATCTCCGAGCTGAGGTTGAGCAGTGCTTAAGTACACTTTTTGGGGAGGGCGAGACTTTACATATATCACAGTATCTTTTAAAAAATCATCATACACTGCGGGAAAATCAAACAACAAATCCTAAACATGATTAGTTCATTCATTGGTGGGAACATGTCAGGCAGGAGGGATAGGTCAGTTCTACAGCGGGGTACAGATTCAAATTGATTGGATTAGGCCCTGCGATGCATATGTGCCAAGCCACACAGGGTCCTAGGTTATTAAACAACCAGGCGATCAGGGGGAATATTTACTGGGCAGTCCAGAAATTGTCCTACAAGTAACAGGAATTTCAGATTTTTCATGTAGCATAGGAACTTAACAATACCTGGTCCTTTACATTTTAAATCAGGCCTTGAATCTTAGAAACTTTACAAACCCGGTCTTTTACACTTTAACTTTTACACTTTAATTTCAATTTCTTTTACCCTTAAAGATCACTCCTGGTTCACAAGATGGGTGTCCAAGCCACCCTGACTTTAGGCAAATGAGGGCTAAGGGAGCTTATTTTGGACACTGTCTTGGGCTGTGCCCCTCATGGAAACCTCCAGCCATATGTTATGATGAGTGTCTTTATGGAAGAATATGAGGGTCATGTAGGAGTGTTTTGGTTTTAATTGTGGTCATTTGTGTGGCGGTTGGAAGAGATGACTTGGTCCACCAGGGCTTGAACTCTGCTCTGATACTCCTTAGAGACTGAGTTCTGGAACTGACTTGAGAGAAGTATTGCCATGAATTGTTTTGGGATTATATTAGGCCACACATGAGATTAGCCCTTGGAAACTGAGATCTAGGCCCAGGGTGGCTTTCCACCGAGCACTGGGAATCTCAGCCAGGGTAACACATGATTTTTTTATTGAAAGACTTGGAAGTCATAGTTGAGACTCAAAACACACATGTACCTCATATTGTAGACCTCAATGAGCCTGGCTTCATGTGCACTTTTGGGCACTCATTGGGAAGCCTTGCCTGTGAGAGTTCTTCAGAGCTTTCATTGAAATGAGCTTACTCACCATTTAATGGTTCCTGAATGAATTGAAACCCACAGTGCCTCCAACATCATCCTTGAAAAATGGCTATACAAATACCATGAAATTTTTGAAATTTCCATGACCAGGTGGCACTGGAGAAACTTTGGATGTCCTGTTGCTGATCATGTGTGTACCAGACAGTTCCTTGATTGACTGGTTGTCATGAAAATGGTACAGAACCGAGATGTCAGTAAGTTGGAGCCTGCTGAGTATTGGGGCTAGAGCAGTGGACTATACATTTGTGAATAAATATCTGTGATGGGACCACGTGGATCTCCCTTTGGCTTCCAAAATACTTGTGACTGATATGGTGCAGGCAGCAGACCCTTATATGTAAAGGCATCTTGTTTTATTGAGAGGTTTCAGGGCAATGTTCAGAATCTGGTTGTTATAGTCAAGGGGAAAGCTATGTGGGATAGACCCATGTTTCGAACATTCTCCTGAAGACCCTGAGCAATCACACGTGTCAGAGCTCCCTCCAGAATTGTGTCCCAGTTGAACTCCTTGTATTTCATTAAGCCAATTCCAAACTCCCAGTGCAGCAGTAAGAAACACCACAAAAATGGAGGATGACCAAATGGCTTCACAGACCACACGGGGAGACACTTAACTCCCAGTGGCCACAGTTTAAAAAGAAAGAATTCAGAACTGCTGCCTCATGTTCATTAGAAAATAAGGAACCATTTCCTCCAGGTCACATAGATGCAGACCCACATTTGATGGTGTCACAATGAGGAAGCTAAATCTCCTGACAACTTCATATATTTCATGTTCCCAACCTGAGAGGCATTTTCTCAAGAAGTCTTAAGGCCAGCAGAGCTCCAAGTTTGTGGAGTGTTTAACCTCTCCCTTACTTTTGGAAACTGCTCTACCACATCCAATGTTGTGAACTCCTGAACATTTTCAGTTCCACATATGTAATCACAGGTTTTCGAACTCCTCTCCACTAATTGTGTCTTACTTGGAGTGAAGTTAATGTAAAGGAATTGTTCTGGATGAGAGTGGCAAGATTTTTGTGTAGCACATATTTGCATACACATTAGATTTATTTTCCTATTTTCATTTGAAATACTGATCCCCGACACTAACACATACCCTAATAGACTCTGACTACTAATGCTAATATGATGGATAAAAAGAAAACTAACAGAATAGAAATACAGGCCTTTAATAGGAGGCATGGTATATACTTGGAATTTCCTTCTGCTTTATCAAGGGTATGTGTTATAAATCTTGTCAAATTTTCATTGTAATATTTCTCCATGAGTTTTATATATATATATATATATATATATATATATATCTAGATTTTTCAAAATATGAAAAACATGTGTCTATTAAACACTATCTAAATTCATTCATATTCATGTATGTGGATATAAAATCAACTTTTCATAAGATTATTCTCAGAAACATTCAACCACCTGAAATACATATTTGTTTCCTCGTCCTGAGAACTAACTTCAGTGAATCGTGCTTACAAACCCTAATATTTTTACAGTAACTGACACAGTTTATCATCAAAGCAAGTAGATTCCTATAGGACATGATGTGTATATTGATGTTCATTTTTATTCAACAATGGGACATTAAAATTTCTTCATTTTATGCACATCGTAGGATATATATTTCCTCCAAAGGTTAGCAAATATATAGGCATTTGTTTCACTTTCAATCACTTCCTGCTTCAGAACACATGTATTCCTCCATGTTTCTTGACTGGTCTGTTCATGAGACTTCTATCCAAACACATTATTTTCGATTTCCTTTATCACTTTAGAAGCAAAACGGACACACACTTCATGATAAACCATCACTGTAATATCACCATTAGATGTATTACTGGTTGGAATGAATGATTATATATCAATAAAAGATTTTTTATATATTTTCTGATATCAATTCAATACATTGTTTAAAGTGTAACAAGTTATATTATTTATTCACAGTATGGTCTATTCATGCATTATCTCTATATTCATAGACACAGGGTACACCTGGTTGTACCCCCAATACTAATCTATACATATTTGAAATATTGCTCCCAGAAATGGTGGAGGAAATACTCATGTCACCTGATCTACATATGCATGTTATCACTGTAATATTCTGGACACAAAATGCAAAAGCCACACGTATGATTGTACCAAAGCCTAAAGGTAAACTGAACATGGATTACTAAAAACATCCATGTCCAGGTTGCCTAATGCTCTCAAATGTCAATACTATTGCTGGCTACATATTTGTTTCTTCCTAAGATTATATATTCAACCTCAAAACTGTTGAAAATGTTTAATTTTTTCACTCACTTGATACTTTTGCCTGATTTCCTAATGTCTCTATTGATATCTACTTTCCTACATATTTTCTGCAGTTCAACATTGTGACTGACACTTCACATGTGCTGACATTGACATTCACTCTGTAACGGAAACACTATTGCTAAAGATCTTTGGTCCAAATCCTATACTCGCTCTTCTTCCGAAACATACTGACTATCTTTCTGATCCTATCGACTATCCCTTTTTGAGTAGATGTTCTCTACTACATTCAATCATCCAAGGTACAAGATCCTATGCCATTGTATATCGATTTTTCTGAAACATGTATCTAGAACGTAATTCAAAGCTACGTATCGCAATCAGTTGCCCAATGCATTTCTGAGCTTCAAATCTTACCTAGATTTCTGTTTTCATACTTATATTTTATCTCTATATTCCTATAAATATTGCAGGTTCCCAATACCATTATTCATCCCGCATAATGATTCCTTACCCAAATCGAACTTGTTATTAACCCTAACCATACACTGTTGCTTCAATCTAAAATTACAAAAGAGCAGGGACAGAGTTCGCCTTACAATACAGGAATGTAGGGTATCTGCCAACTGCTGAGAACCTCAAAGTTCGATGCAGAAATAATCCCTGGAGAAGATGTCAGCAGCTATGAAGGACCTGTGAGAGCAAAAGCCATCTTCAATGGCAAACAATCTAGACATTAAAAAGGGATGTGTATGCATCAGCCTCTCTCTTTTTAATGTAGAGAAGATTGACCTAACCAGACCTGCATGGAGAGCTGTTCCCAGGTGCCTATTTTGATATACAATTGAAACTAGTCAAATTTTCAAAGGAAGTAGGGGCAGCCTCTATCTAATGGAACCCTTGGAAGCAACGGTTAGGGCAAAGTTGTTGCCAAGGCAGTGACCTCTTTCAGTTCCTGAAGGAAGTGACCTACCTAACTTCCTTGGTGATGGAACATTCGGAAATTTTGATGCAAGAAGCCAGGCACCGAGAGCCAGTCCCAGTCCCTGTCCCAGTGGGCTCACTTGTTTGGATTTACCAAGTACAGATCAGACCTTCTTGGTACCTACTGATGTGAGGATGGCCAAATGTCAGTAGAGCTCTGAAGAGAAGCTTTTCCTGAGATAGCAGGTAGTGGCTAACGGTTGGCTCCTCAAAGCATCACAGAGTTGGCCAAGGAGACAAGATCTGAGAGAGGAGAGGCCATTTTGTGGGGAACATAGTATGGCCCACCAGTCAGAAGACATTCCGGATAGTTACAGACCTACTTTTGGGAAGGAGGTGCCTTTGTGTGTGGGTGTGAGTTTTCGGTTTTGTCTCATGTTCTGAGAATAGGTAGGAAAGGTGGTTGGTTTGGTTTGGAGTCGACTGTTTCTAGTAAGTCTTTTGACAAGGCGACTTTCTATGTCTGTGTATCCACTGTGTCCGTGGTTTTAGACATTAGAAAAGAGAATGCATCAATGGAGGTGTCCTGTCTAGTAGAAAGCTTCCCAGCATTCATCCTGCTCAATTGATGAATGGACTGTGGTTTGCCTTATGGATCTTAAACACCTACTAACATCCTAAGTTCCTGTTTTCTTCCTGAATTCTGGCCACTCTCCAGAATAGGCTCATGATTTATTGTGCAAGATATGTACCACCTCCAAGCTCTGTGACATGTCCATGTTCTTGATAGCTGAAGGGAATGGGAACATCTTGGAAAACTCAGACATCAGTGTGAGCAGTAAAGTCTCAGTCGAGAAACCCTGCTTTGGTCCATTTGCTTAACTATGGTTCTATTGCCTTGAATGTCAGGAAGGTCTTTGCCTCAGGCCACCCTTTTGTGAAGCCTGAAGAAACAGTTTTCAAATGAAAATGAATGGGCATCTCCTGTGCCTCTTTGCTTAATTGCTTTGAAAAGGATGGTGTCTTAATCAGACACTAGGCCCTGTTTGAGGCTGTGGCTAAGATTCTCAGCTCCTGATAGATGTAAAGAAGATCCCATGTGTGCATCCAAAACCAAAATGGCAAAAAGATCAGTCATTGTAGATGAAGTCTCTTGCCTTCCTCTGATAGGTTCCAGAAATCCATCAAGTGAGAATAGGATTCCTATGGGTCAAATGAGTTATTCAAATCCTGCAGAAGTACTTGGGTTCTCTCATGATGCCAAATCACATAATGAATCTATACCTGACTGTCAGTAGGCCTCAAATTGGAGAAGCAGAGCAGCATTAACAGCAGGCCTATTTGATCACTCCTGGTTCAAAGGAAGGGTGTCCAGGCCACACTGAATTTAGACACATGGGGGGCAAGGGTGCATATTTTGGACATTGTCTTTGGCAGCGCCCCTCATGGAAACCTCCAGCTAGAGTTTATGATGAGTGTCTATACGGCTGAAGATGAGGGCCATGTGGGAATGTTTTGGTTTTAATTGTGGTCATTTGTGTGGCGGTTGGAAGAGTAGACAGGTTCCACATTATCTTGAACTCAGGTGTGATTCCTCTTAGAGACTGAGTTCTGGAACTGACCTCAGAGAAGTATTGCCATTAATTGTTTTGGCATTGTAGGAGGCCACACATGAGAGTTGCCTTTGAAACCTGAGATCTAGGCCCAGGGTGGCTTTCCTCAGAGAACTGAAAATCTCAGCAAGGATATCGCATAATTTTATTCTGAAAAACTTGGCAGCCATAGTTAAGAGTCAAAAGACACATGGACCTCCCGTTGTAGACCTCCATAGGCCTTGCTTCATGTGACCTTTTGGCCAGTGTTTGGAAAGCCTTGCCTGTTAGAGTTCCTCAGAGCTTTCATTGAAATGAGCTTCCTCCCCATGTAATGGTTCCTTGAAGAATGGAAACCCCAAAGTGCCTCCAACTTCATTCTTGAAAAATGGATAGATAAATACCATGATATTTTTGAAATTCCCAATGACCAAGTGGCACTGGAGAACCATTGGATGTTCTGTTGCAGACAGTGGCTTGATTGTTGTGTTACAGACAGTGCCTTGATTGACTGGGTTTCATGAAAATGGTGCAGAACAGAGATGCCAGTAAGTTGGAGCCTGCTGAGTAGTGGGCCTAGAGCAGTGGTGGGCAGGTGTGTGATAATACAACTGTGGTGTCGCCATGTGGATCTGCCATTGGCTTCCAAATAGCTTGTGACTGACTTGGTACAGCCAGCAGACCATTATATGAAAAGGCATCTTGTTATATGGAGAGGTTTCAGGGCAATGTTCACAATCAAGTTGCTATGGTCAAGGGGGCAAGTTATGTGGGATAGAACCCTGGTTGGTGAATTCTCCTGCACACCCTGACCCAACACACGTGACACAACTCCCTCCAGCCCTATATCCTAGTTGAACTCCTTGTATTTCATGAAGCAAATACCAACCTCCCATTGCAGCATCAAGAAACACCACAACCTCGCCAGCACTTGTTGTTGTTTGATTTCATAATGGCTGCCAATCTTACTGGAGTGAGAAAAGGGTTCTCTTGTACATTGCTGGTGGGGCTGCAAATTGGTGCGGCCAATTTGGAAAGCAGTATGGAGATTCCTGGGAAAGCTGGGAATGGAACCACCATTTGACCCAGCTATTGCCCTTCTCGGACTATTCCCTGAAGACCTTAAAAGAGCGTATTACAGGGATACTGCCACATCGATGTTCATAGCAGCACAATTTACAATAGCTAGATTGTGGAACCAACCCAGATGCCCTTCAATGGATGAATGGATTAACAAAATGTGGCATCTATACACCATGGAGTATTACGCAGCACTAAAAAATGACAAAATCTTGGAATTTGCAGGGAAATGGATGGCACTAGAGCAGATTATGCTTAGTGAAGCTAGCCAATCCCTAAAAAACAAATACCAAATGTCATCTTTGATATAATGAGAGCAACTAAGAATAAAGCAGGGAGGAAGAGCAGGAAGAAAATATTAACATTAAACAGAGACATGAGGTGGGAGGGAAAGGGAGAGAAAAGGGGAATTGCATGGAAACGGAGGGAGACCCTCATTGTTATACTAAATTACATATAAGAGGTTGTAAGTGGAATGGGAAAATAAACAAGGTGAGAAATGAATTACAGTAGAAGGGGTAGAGAGAGAAGATGGAAGGGGAGGGGAGGGGGGATAGTAGAGGATAGGAAAGGTAGCAGAATACAACAGTTACTATTATGGTATTATGTAAAAATGTGGATGTGTAACCCATGTGATTCTGCAATCTGTACTTGGGGCAAAAAAGGGAGTTCATAACTCACTTGAAGCTAATGTATGCTAATGTATGAAATATGATATGTCAAGAGCTTTGTAGGGTTTTGAACAACCAATAAAAAAATAAAATTAAAAAAAAAAGAAAGAAACACCACAAAAAGGGCAGGATGACCAAATGGCTTCACAGTCCACTCAGGGAGACAATAAGCTTCCAGTGGCCACAGTTTACCAACAAAGAGAGAAATCAACACTGGTACCACATGTTCAATGGAAAATAAGAAACGATGTCCTCCAGGTCACATAGATGCAGATCCAGGTTTGATGGTCTCACCAGAAATGAAGCTAAAGCTCCAGACAACAAGATATATTTCAAGTGTCCAAACTCAGAGGCAGTTTTACAAGAAGGCTATTGGCCAGCAGAGTTCCATGTTTGTGGAGTGTTTACACAGTCACTTACTTTTGGAAACTCCTCTACCACCTCCAAGGTTGTGAACTCCTGTGCATTTTCCATTCCAGATATGTATTCACAGATTTTCTAACTCTTCTCTTCGAATTGCATCTTACATGGGGTGAAGGTAATGTCAAAGGATTTATCTGGATGAGAGTGGGAAGACTTTTGTGTAGGACATATTTGCATACATATTGGATTCATTTTCCAATTTTCCATTTCAAATACTTTATCTCTGACACTAAACCACACCCTACTAGTCTCTGACTACTAATCCTAATATGAGGCAGAAAAATAACCCAAACATAATAGAAATACAAGCAGTTCAGAGGAGGCATGGTGTATAGTTGGACTTGCCTTTTGCATTTTAAAGGTTAGGGGTTATAAATCTAGACAATTTTAGTTGCAATAGTTGTCCATGTGGTTTTAAAGATAACAAATATGTGAATTCTTGTCTCTCTTTCTCTGTAGCCTACTCAGCAAATATATTTTTATATACACATAGAGAATCTTACCTGGTACTACACGTACATTCTTGTGAGGTGGCTAACTTGGCAGATACAAATTGAGAGAAAAGATCACTCCTTCTAAATGTCGTTGGAACTGAAAATTCAACCTATGGGTGAGCTTCCTAGTTGAACAAAATTATACACAAATCCATGTTCAGTACAATGAATATTTTTGGATCTGTGGATGATATATATTTCATGGTGAATTTTGATTGGCATATATTGCTATTTTTAATGTCTCTGGGTGTGTATGTGTGTGTGTCTGTGTGTATATATATATATATATATATATATATATATATATATATATATATATATATATATATATATATACACTCTCTCCTTCTATTTTTCAAAATATGAAATATATGTGTCTTATATACACTCCCTAATTTTATTCATGTTCATGAATGTGGATTTATAATCAACTTTTCACAAGATTATTCTCAAAAAATTTCATCCACCTGAAACACATATTTGCTTCCTAGTACTGAAAACTAACTTCAGTGAATGGTGCATACAAATCCTAATATTTCTATAGTAACTGACACAGTTTATCATCAATGCAAATAGATGCCTATGGGACATGATGTGTTTATCGATGTTCATTTTTATTCAACACTGGGACATTACAATTTCTTCAGTTTATGCACATCATAGGATATATATTTCCTCCACAGGTTAGCAAATTTATAGGCATTTGTTTCACTTTCAATCACTTCCTGCTTTCGAACACATGGATTCCTCCATGTTTCTTGACTGATCTTTTCATGAGATTTCTTTCCAAACACATTATTTTCGAATTCCTTTATCACTTTTGAAGCAAAACGGACACACACTGCATGATAAATCATAACTATAATATGACTATTAGATGTATAACTGGTTGGAATGAATGATTTTATATTAATATAAGATTTCTTATATATTTTCAGATATCAATTCAATACATTTTGTAAAGTGGAACCAGTTATATTATCTATTCACAGTATGGTCTATTCATGCATTATCTCTATATTCATAGACACAGGTTACACCTCTTTGTACCCCCAATACTAATTTATACATCTTCAAAATATTGCTCCCAGAAATGGTGGAAGAAATACTCTTGTCACCTGATCTACATATGCATGTTATCACAGTAGTATTCTGGACACAAAATGCAAAAGTCACACGTATGACTGTAACAAAGCCTAAACGGAAACTGAACATGGATTACTAAAAACATCCATGTCCAGGTTGCCTAATGCTCTCAAATGATCATCCTGTTGGTGACTACATATTTGTTTCTTCCTAAGATTATATATTCAACCTCAATACCATTGAAAATGTCTAATTTTTTCACTCACTTTGTACTTTGCCTGATTTCCTAATGTCTCTATTGATATCTACTTTCCTACATATTTTCTCCAGTTCAACATTGTGACTGACCCTTCACATGTGCTGACATTGACATTCACTCTCTAACCGAAACCCTATTGCTTATGAACTTTGGTCCAAATCCTATACTCACTCTTCTTCCGAAACATACTGACTATGTTCCTGATCCTATCGACTATCCCTTTTTGAGTAGATGTTCTCTACTACATTCAATCATCCAAGGTACAAGATCCTATGCCATTGTATATCGATTTTTCTGAAACATGTATCTAGAACGTAATTCAAAGCTACGTATCGCAATCAGTTGCCCAATGCATTTCTGAGCTTCAAATCTTACCTAGATTTCTGTTTTCATACTTATATTTCATCTCTATATTCCTATAAATATTGCAGGTTCCCAATACCATTATTCATCCCGCATAATGATTCCTTGCCCAAATCGAACCTGTTATTAACCCTAACCATACACTGTTGCTTCAATCTAAAATTACAAAAGAGCAGGGACAGAGTTCGCCTTACAATACAGGAATGTAGGGTATCTTCCAACTGCTGAGAACCTCAAAGTTCGATGCAGAAATGATCCCTGGAGAAGATGTAGGCAGCTATGAAGGATCTGAGAGAGCAAAATCCATCTTCATGGAAAACAACCTGAACAGGACGAAGGGATGTGTATGCATCAGCCTTTCTCTTCTTAATGTAGAGAAGATGGACCTAAGCAGGCCTGCGTGGAGAGCTGTTCCCAGGTGCCTATTTTGATATACCATTGTAACAAGTCAAATTGTCACACAAAGTAGGAGCAGCCTCCATCTCATGGAACCCTTGGAAGCAACGGTTAGGACAAAGTTGTTGCCAAGGCAGTGACCTCATTCAGTTCCTGAAGGAAGTGTCCTAGCTAACTTCCTTGGTGATGAAACTCTCTGAAATTGTGATGCAAGAAGCCAGGCACCGAGAGCCAGTCCCAGTCCCAGTCCCAGTGGGCTCACTTGTTTGTATTTACCAAGTACAGATTCAGACCTTCTTGGTACCTACTGATTTGAGGATGGCCAAATGCCAATTGAGCTCTGAAGAGAGGCCTTTCCTGAGATAGCAGGTAGTGGCTAACTGCAGGCTCCTCAAAGCATCACAGAGTTGGCCAAGGAGACAAAATCTGAGAGAGGAAAGGCCATTTCGAGAGGAACATAGTATGGCTCACCAGTCAGAGGACACTCCAGATAGTCACAGATCCACTTTTGGGAATGAGGTGACTTTATGTGTGTGGGTGTGAGTTTGTGGTTTTGTCTCATATTCTGCGAATAGGTAATAAAGGTGGTTCGTTTGCTTTGGAGTCTACTGTTGATAGTAACTCTTTTGACAAGGCGAGTGTTTCTATGTCTGTGTATCCACTGTGTCCGTGGTTTTAGACATTAGAAAAGAGAATGCATCAATGGAGGTGTCCTGTCTAGTAGAAAGCTTCCCAGCATTCATCGTTCATAAGTGATGAATAGACTGTGGCTTGTCTTATGGATAGGAAACAACTACTAACTTCCTAAGTTCCGGTTTTCTTCCTGAATTCTGGCCACTCTCCAGAATGAGCTCATGATTTATTGTCCAAGATATGTATAACCTCCATGCTCTGTGACATGGCCATGTTCTTGATAGCTGAAGGGAATGGGAACATCTCAGATATTAGTGTGACCAGTAAAGTCTCATTGGAGAAACCCTGCTTTGGGCCATTTGCTTACCTATGGTTCTGTTGCCTTGAATGTCAGGAAGGTCTTTGTTTCAGGCCACCCCTTTTTGAAGCCTGAAGAAACAGTTTTCAAATGGAAATGAATGGGCATCACCTGTGGCTCATTGCTTAATTTCTTTGGAAAGGGATGTGTCTTAATCAGACACTAGGCCCTGGTTGAGGCTGTGGCTAAGATTCTCAGCTCCTGATAAATCTAAAGAAGATCCCATGTGTGCATCCAAAACCAAAATGGCAAAAGGATCAGTCATTGTGGATGAAGTCTCTTGCCTTCCTCTGTTAGGTTCCTGACGTCCATCAAGTGAGAATAGGATTCCTATAGGTCAAATGAGTTATTCAAAGTCCTGCATAAGTGCTTGGTTTCTCTCATGATGCCAAATCACATAAGCAATCTATACCTGACAGTCAGTAGGCCTCAAATTGGAGAAGCAGAGCAGTATTAACGGCACGCCTATTTGATCACTCTTGGTTCACAGAAAGGGTTTCCAGACCACCCTAAATTTAGACAAATGAGGGGCAATGGTGGATATTTTGGACACTGTCTTGGGCTGCATCCCTCATGGAAACCTCCAGCCAGAGTTTATGATGAGTGCCTATATGGATGAAGATGAGGGCCATGTGGGAATGTTTTGGTTTTAATTGTGGTCATTTGTGTGGCGGTTGGAAGAGATGACAGGGTCCACATGGGCTTGAACTCTGGTGTGATTCTCCTTGGAGACTGAGTTCTGGAACTGACCTCAGAGAAGTATTGCCATTAATTGTGTTGGCATTGTAGGAGGCCACACATGAGAGTTGCCCTTGAAACCTGAGATCTAGGCCCAGGATGGCTTTCCACAGAGAGCTGAAAATCTCAGCAAGGATATCACATGATTTTATTCTGAAAAACTTGGCAGCCATAGTTAGAGTCAAAAGACACATGGACCTCACGTTGTAGACCTCAATGGGCCTGGCTTCATGTGACCTTTTGGCCAGTGTTTGGGAAGCCTTGCCTGTTAGAGTTCCTCAGAGCTTTCATTGAAATGAGCTTCCTCCCCATGTAATGGTTCCTGGATGAATGGAAACCCCAAAGTGCCTCCAACTTCATTCTTGAAAAATGGAAAGAAAAACACCATGAAATTTTTGAAATTCCCAATGACCAGATGGCACTGGAGAACCATTGGATGTCCTGTTGCTGATCATGAGTGTAACAGACAGTGCCTTGATTGACTGGGTTTCATGAAAATGGTGTAGAACAGAGATGCCAGTAAGTTGGAGCCTGCTGAGTAGTGGGCCTAGAGCAGTGGTAGGCAGGTGTGTGATAATACATCTGTGATGTGGCCATGTGGATCTGCCATTGGCGTCCAAATGGCTTGTGACTGACTTGATGCAGCCAGGAGACCATTATATGAAAAGGCATCTTGTTATATGCAGAGTTTTCAGGGCAATGTTCAGAATTAGGTTGCTATGGTCAAGGCGGCAAGCAATGTGGAATAGAAGCCCAGTTGGTGCATTCTCCTGCAGAGCCTGACCCACCACACTTTACAAGACTCCCTCATGCACTGTGTCCCAGTTGAACTCCTTGTATGTCATGAATCAAATACCAAACTCCCAGTGCAGCAGCAAAAAAACACCACGAAAAGTGGAGGATGACCAAATGGCTTCAAAGTCCACACGGGGTGTCACTTTGCCCGAAGAGGCCACAGTTTACCTACAAAGAGACTTCAGCACTGCTGCCTCATGTTCATCGGAAAATAAGAAACCATGTCCTCCAGGTCACATAGATACTGACCCAGGTTTGATGGTCTCACTTCAAAGGAAGCTAAAGCTCCTGACAACAACATATATTTCAAATGCCCAAACTCAGAGGCAGTTTCTCAAGAAGTCTTTAGGCCAGCATAGCTCCATGATTGTGGAGTGTTTACACTGTCCCTTACTTTTGGAAACTTCTCTACCACCTCCAAGGTTGTGAACTCCTGAGCATTTTCCATTCCACATATGTATTCACAGATTTTCTAACTCTTCTTTTCTAATTGTGTTTTACCTGGGGCGAAGATAATTTCAAGGCATTTTTCTGGATGAGAGTGGGAATATTTTTTGTGGCACATATTTGCATACACATTGGATTTATTTTCCTATTTTCCATTTGAAATACTGAATCCGTGACACTAACCCATACCCTACTTGTCTCTGACTACTAATCCTAATAAGATGGAGAAAAATAACCCAAACAGAATATAAATACAAGCAGTTCAGAGGAGGCATGGTGTATAGTTGGACATGGCTTTTGCATGACAAAATGTAGGTGCTATAAATCTAGTCGATTTAAATTGAAATAGTTCTCCATGTATTTTTAAATTTAACAAATATGTGAATTCCTCTCTCCCATTTTATGTAACCTATTGAGCACATCTATTTTTATATGCACATATAGAATACTACCTGGTATCACACATACGTTCTTGTGAGGTGTCTGACTTGACAGATACAAATGATGAGAAGTGATCACTCCACCTAAACGCTATGGGATTTGAAAATTCATCCTATGTGTGAGCCTCCTAGTTGAACAATATTATACATAAATCCATGTTCAGTAAATTGAATATTTTTCTATCTGTGTAAGATATATATATCACGGTGAATTTCGATTGGCATATATATTGCTACTTTTTAATGCCTCTCTCTCTCTGTGTGTGTATATATACACACTCCAGATTTTTTTAAAATATAAAATATATATGCCTTATTATACACTCCCTAAATTTTTTCATATTCATGTATGTGGATTTATAGTCAACATTTCAAAAGGTTATTCTCTGAAATATTCATCCACCTGAAATACATATTTGCTTCCTAGTAATGAAAACTAACTTCAGTGAATGGTGCATACATATCCTAATATTTCTACAATAATTGACCCAGTTTCTCATTAATACAAGTAGATTCATATGGGACATGATGTGTATTTTCATGTTCATTCTTATTCGCCACTGGTACATTACTATTTCTTCAGGTAATGCACATAATAGAGTATATATTTCATCCACAAGTTAGCAAAATTATGGGTATGTGTTTCACTTTCAATAATTTTCTGTTTCAGAACACATGTATTCCTCCATGTTTCTTGACTGGTCTTTTCATGAGACTTCTTACCAAACCCATTATTTTCGATTTCCATAATCCCTTTTGAAGCAAAACTCACACACCGTTCATGATAAACCATAACCCTAATATTGCCATTAGATGTATAACTGGATGGAATGAATGATTGTATATCAATATAAGATTTCTTATATATTTTCAGATATCAAATCAATCCATTATTTAAAGTGGAACCAGTTATATTATTTATTCACAGTATAGTCTATTTATGCATTGTCTCTATATTCATAGACACAGGGTACACCTCATTGTAAACTCAATACTAATTTATACGTATTCAAATTATGGCTCCCAGAAATGGTGGAAGAAATATTCATGTCACCTGATCTACATATACAATTTAACCCAGTAATATTCTGGACACAAAAAGAAAAGGTCACACTTATGTTTCTACCAAAGCCTAAATGTAAAGTTAACATGGATTACTAAAAACATCCATGTCCAGGTTGCCTAATGCTCTCAAAAGTCAATCCTATTTGTGACAATATATTCGTTTCTTCCTAAGATAATATATCCAAAATCAACCCTGTTGAAAATGCCTAATTCTATCACACACTTTATACTTTGCCTGATTTCGTAATGTCTCTATTGATATCTGCTTTCCTACATATTTTCCCCAGTTCATCATTGTGATGGTTCATATGTGCTCACATTTACATTCACTCTCTAACCAAAACCCTATTGCTAAAAAACTTTTGTTCCAAATCCTATACTCACTCTCCTTCCTAAACATACCGACTATCTTCCTAATCCTACCGACTATCCCTTTTTGACTGGATGTTCTCTTCTACATTCAATCATCCAAGTAATGTTCAGGTGAGCGTCAGAGGAAGAGACCACCAAGAGACTGTCTCATGGAACAGCAAAGGGTTTATTGGGGGTCCAGCATGCTGGGGCTCAGAGCTCCCTTGAATCGAGCAGAGAGCCCTGAGGACATCTTAAGCAGAGCTTATGTGTTTTCCTTGTAGAGGGCAGGGAGGGAAGTTTATTGATGGGTCAGGGCGAGTGGGCAGTTTGCATGCAACCGGGAGAGGGAGTACATTATATATTTTGGAAGTTGGAGACAGCACATTCTGGGAACAAGATTAGCAAACAGTTCTCAAGATTTCAACAGTGTTTTGTTAAGCATACAAAAAAGAGGAAGTGACAAGTACCATTTTATTAACCTTTCATTCCCCACGTCTTCTTCTGGCTACTTTTAATCATAAAAGTGATCATTGGAGTGGTGTCACATTCTATGTCTGCTAGTGGGGTATTACCATAAGTTTAACTTGTCTAATTTGAGGTTGGAGAAATGAAAATACATGGTTGAGCAAACAGGGTTTTATAGTTAGCAAGAATGTGAGTATTATTATTGGACTGGCCAAGGTTGATAAACGTATAGTTAACCAGGGGGACTGTGTGAACCAAGACTCAAACCACCCTTTTTGGGCCTCTCTCTTTCGTTGACACTCTTCAAGGCATCCTTTTATTTTACTCATAAATTTTTTACAACTCCAGTATTGTTGCCATAAAAATAACATTCTTCCCTCAATGCAGCACAAAGGCACCATTCTCTCATGAAGAGGAGGTCCAACCCTCGATTGTTGTATGAAACAACATCAGAGAGAGAGGTTAAAGATTCCCACAAAGCTGTGATGGAGGTTTCTAATATCTTTAAGTTTTGGTCTATTGCTGCTTCTAATTGGGTATTTTGCTGTGTACCATGGACCAAGGCAGTGGTTCCTGTGACCTCCCCTGCAGCAACTAGTATTCCTAATAGGATGGCTGAAGTGAGGGATATATGTTCCCTGTGGAACCGGGTTGTATGCCCCCCTGTTTGATCTTCAAATGAACCTGCATCATGATAGAGCACTCTGGGTAACCTCTGCACCATTACACATTTAATCACCACTGTTGACCATTTAATGAAAACATAAAAATGTTTAAGTATATAGAATTATACTCTTGTAGGAACAGTCAAGACAAGGCACCTAAGATAGCACCAAAGCTAGGGAAACAGTCCTATTTGGTTGCAAACGGATTCAGAGGGCATTGCTTCTGTTGTAATCAATTAATCCCATGAACCCCAAGTTTAGGAAGTTTCAGAATTTTGTACCCAACATGTAAGGGAATGTGCTCAGAAGTTCACAGTCAGCAGAAATTCACAAAAAGCAGTTTTTTTATGTTTTTTTCCTCTGTTCTGAGCAAATTAACTTTTCAAGGACACCTGGGAGGGGGAGAGATATTTCATCCCTTTCTTTTTTCCGCTTGCCAGCTGTTACCATGGAGCCAGTTGGTAACTTCTTTATCATAGAAATGTAGCCATCTCTTTGAAGCCCCAGCTCAAAGTCAGAGGCCTTGTTCACATATTTTGTGAAAAACTAGTAAGGGGGTGTCTAGCTTACAAGTACTGATTGTTTTAGCCAGTGGCCAAGTAGAACAGGGCCACATGAAAACAGGAAGTTTGTCTACACTGAACTCTTTTATAGGGACTCTTTTGCTGAACGTCCTAAAGTCAGCCATGGTGAAGACATCTGGAGAAGATCAGTTAAGACTTTTCTGTGGGTGTGGAACAGAGGGGAAAGAGAGGGAAGGCGGGACTTAGAGCAGTTCCGAGGATCTGAGAATGAGTACGGAGAGATGTAAAAGAATAATGGGAAAGGGGTTTGGGATTTTCTAGCAACAAAAACTTGAGCAGTAGAACATGTAGAAAAGAGGGGAAGATGGGAGTGTGTATCCAAAAAGCCTGTGAGGGACTTTAAATTCTTAGTAACCTGTTTTCAGTGATGACAAAGCAACTTTAAAGACCATTTTTATTACATCTTGGATAGGGGTCTTCTCAGCTATTTTGAGCTTTAGGTTAGCTGGTAAAAGGACCTGGTGAAACCCCGTATGGGTGCTGACAGGAGAAGAGAGGAGTGAGTGGGTAGAGTGGTAACTAAGTACCTGCTACCTCAGCAAGGGGGCAATGGTCTGAGAACCGGCGGATGTTTGGGTTGTTGATCTAGTAACGGGATGGGAGAAATCAGGTTGTTGAGGTGGGAGTGACAGCAGAGAGACTAGAGCAGAAGGCTGAGGGTGAGGATCTATTGGAGAAGCATAGTTCAGGATGTGAGCGAAGGACGGAAAAGGCCTCCACATAGGGGAATCTCTTTTCACGCCTTTGAGCCCTTCCCAAAGTTAAAAAGGTTCCACAGAATTTGAGGATATACAGACCCCTCTGGGTGCCATCGATTTAGGTTATCTTATTGGTAATATGGCCAATGCTGTGTACTGAATTTGATTAGGAGTTTGGGTTCCATCGTGCAGCCCCTGTATGCTCACATCCCCTTGATTACAGAAGAAGTCGGCTTTTCCCACACACAGCCATGGCTGTTTGTGGCTTTGATAGTTCACCGGGCAAACATAGTAATCTAGGCTAGCCGACCTGCATCTGGCTCACGTGTCCCTACATCCATAATGTTTGTTTCCATTACATATGATACGGAAGGGATTTAATGGAATTTTAGTGGGATCCTCTTCTTCAGGGATATCTGAATAGGAAAGACATATAGCCAGCTGACAAATGTCTGGGTGGAGAGATGGCCACCAGGTCCCTAAGGGGGCTGTATGCAAGATTGATTAAACTTCTTGTCCAGTAGGATTTGTGATCAGCCATCGCTGCTGAAAGGGGTGATGAGGGTTAGAAATACTGGTGGTCAAGGGGAGAGTCTATAGCCTTATCCACACGGCGAATGTGCAATTTGAAAGGGTTACCAGTCTTTTCCAGTTTCCAGCCAATTCCAGTTTCCAGTCAATGTCTGGACAGGGCGCAGGCTTGAGATGAGAGGCATGCATCCAGGAAGTGATTCCATCTACCTTTACCACTGTAGGTGTTATAAGTAGCACCTGGAATGGTCCTTTCCAGCGGGGTTCCAGCGATGTCACCTGATGTCGTCTTACGAAGACAAAGTCTCTTACTTGATATCGATGTGGAGTCCCCTCGTCCCCAGTTTGGTAGGCAGTGGCCAGCTGTTTTCACAGGTGTCACTGAATTCTTTCAAGAGCTTTAAGTCTGTCAAGCAAGCTGGTGTGGAAGGGATTGTAAGGTTTTAGAGTTGGTGTTAGGTCCCTTACTGGAGGAGGGGCACCATAGAGAATTTCATAGGGGGTGAGGTTACACTAAAATCAGAGTGAGTATTTTCTTCATTTAACAGTGCATAAGGCAGGAGCATAGTACAATATTTTATTCCGGTCTCTAAGCTTAATTTTGTTAAGGTCTGTTTAATGGTTTGGTTCATTCTTTCTACCTGTCCTAAACTCTGGGGTCTATAAGCGCAATGTAACTTCCAATTAATCCCCAGGGTCCTGGCTAACCCCTGACTTACCTGGGCCATGAACGCCGGTCCATTATCAGACCCTATTAACTTAGGCAGGCTGTATCTTGGAAAAATATCTTCTAGGATATTCTTGACCAAAATTTGCGCTATTTCTTTTCTTTTTTTTTTTCTTTTTTTTTTGTGGGGAAGGCTTAAATGCATCCTGAAAATGTATCTACAAAGACTAGGAGATATTTAAGTCCATACCTTGCTGGCTTTATTTCAGTAATGTCCACTTCCCAGTATTGTCCTGGTTTGGTTCCTCGTATGTGCTTTAATACAGGAAGCTTGGAAGGGTAAGCATTTACCAATTGATGAACCCAACAGGCTTTTGTTACCCATTCAGTTATTTTCTTCACTGTGAGTCTGTTAGTGGAAAACTCTGTTCTTGATCCTTCAGGAATGCCTGCAGTTTCTTTGAACCAAGGTGAGTGAGTTGATGTACATTTTCTACTGACATAGTTAGAGCCGTGGCTCTTGGAGTTTTTACTGAAAGATTTAGAAATTCCACTTAAGGGCCTTCAGGGTTAAAATTTATTTTGGCCCAGAGCTTGGTGAGCAGATCTCCGCCAATCAATGGGGCCAGGCATTCTGGGACTACTAGGAAGGAGTGATGGATTTTTCCTTTTCCCAGGTCCATGGTCCTCTTAGTTGTCCAAGCCCGATATTTACTGCCATTAGCCCCTTGAAATAGAGATTTTTTATTTGATAGAGGGCCCAATGTGGCCTTATGGGCTCAGTATATTGCCCCTGTATCCACTTCAAAGTTTACTGGGGTCCCCTCCACTTCAAAAGTTACTCTGAGCTCGGGGAGGGGATCTGAGCCCCGACTTTCTTAGTCATCCTCCAGAGTCAGAATGGCTGGCTGGCGTGGCTGTCGCTTTCTATGTCAATTTTGGCCCAGTGTCCTTTTTGTTTGAGTAGGCACATTGATCTGAGGCCAAGGGTGGCCTCTGTCGTGGGCCAATGTATACCTTCTTGTCTCCCTGTTTCTTAATTTTTGGCCTATTTGTTGTTGTGACCTGGACCTTAGTCAACGCCTTACTCTGCCTTTTGTTTCTTTTATCCTCCATTTGCTCCCTTCTCTTCCTCAGTTTCTCTCTTATAGTATACCTTCTCAGCTTCTCTGACTAAATCTCTCAAAGTCATATCTTGTAATCAATCTAAGCTTTGTAACTTTGTTTTAATATCCAGGGCAGTTTGCCCAATAAGGCCATCGTGACAGATGTCTTTTGATTCTCTGCCTGACGATAAAAAGGATTATAGCTCCTATATGCCTCCATAATTCTCTCTAGAAACATAGAGGGAGATTCATCAGGCCCCTGATAATCTCTCTTACCTTGGCCAAATTAGTTGGTCACTAGCGGCTGCTCGGAGACCCACTATTAGAGCCCGGCGATAAGTGGACAGATGCTCCCTACCTTCAAAGGTGTTGGGGTCCCAGTTGGGTCAGTTCAAGGGAAAGCCGGCTTTGATTATGTTGGTAAGTTGTGTCGGATGCAAACCTGGTCCAAGGATTTTTTTTTAGCTTCCTGGAGAATTCCCTTTTTTTCCTCTGTCATGAAGAAAGTCCCTAGCAGTTGTTGGCTGTCATCCGAAGTAGGCTGGTGTGAAAACATCAATGACTCAACCACACCTGAGAGCCGGGTGGGGTCCTCGGTAAAAGGGGGATTCCTATTTTTTAAGTTACATAGGTCTGAAGAGAAGAACGGCCAATACTGGTAGGCTTGAATTTTCCCCCAATGGCCATTGTCAATCATTGGTCCATAGGGTCGAAGGGGAGGCATCCCAAGAGTTCCAGGGTTTTCAATCATTCACCGCCAGCGAGTTCCTTTAGCAGGGCCAGCTTCCTCCATGGGAGGAGGTGCTGTGTGTGCTGCAGGGGAATTACCTGGAGGGCGCTGGGCCGGCTTAGCTTCCTTCAATGGAGGAGAGGCTCAGTCAGCAGCAGGGGTATCACTTAGAGGGTGTTGGGGGTTAGAGGATGAGGGCAGGGGATAAGGAGGGGGAGGAGAGTCCAGTAGACTCAAATCTGGTGACACAGGGAAAACAGAGTGTGGAGGAGGAGGAGGAGCAGAGTGTTTGTGAGTTCCTGGGGGAAGGAGTCATTGCGGGGGCAGGGGCAAGGAAAGGCTTGACCCATTGAGGAGGAAATTTGCAGAGGTCCTGCTGAATTAAAATATATGGCTGTTGATCCAGATGACTATCTGGCCACGGCTGAAAGACAATATCTCTGAATTATAAATTAGTGGGAAGTAGAAAGATCCTTCTAGGGGCCATCCGACTCCAAAGGTGGGCCATTCTGAGGTACAGAGAGTCTACCACATCCGGGGCTTTACTGAAATAAAGAGATTCTGAGCCCTTAAACGGACTTTGGTATAGTGATCAAGGGTCAGGGACAGAGGCATTGAAGTGCTCTGTTCCATAATGAGAGATACACAAACAGTGAAAGCAAGACACATGACACAGGCAAGACAAGACAATAAAGACAGGCAATGGACGTTCAACACTGAGACCATGACTGAGTAGCCGGCAAAATCCGATGGACTGGCAATACTGAATCCAAAACAAAATATCACTGAGTCAAGGAGACTATTGTTCCTCAATTTCCCGAGTCCTCTCAGGCGTCCTCCAGGGACGTGGCCTGTGGTTCTGTAACACGACTGTCAGCCACCATCAGAGAGAGCTCACACTCTTCATTGACAGCCATTTTGCCAAACCCTAACATGAAACCTGAAACCAGAAAGAGGCGCCTTACTTATCTGCGGGGGGTCCATTGGGGTCTCTCGTCCACCGCTGCTTGATCTCTGTGGAACCTCCATATGTAAAGGTCGGGCTAGTGTCAGAGGAAGGGAAAACCAAGAGACTTTAACATGCAACAGCAAAGGATTTACTGGGGGTCCAGCATGCTGGGGCTCAGAGTTCACTTGAATAGAGCAGAGAGTCCTGAGAACAGCTTCAGCAGAGCTTATATACTTTTCTTGGAGAGGGCAGGGAGGGAAGTTTATTGATGGGTAAGGGTCAGTGGGCAGTTAGCGCTTAACCGGGTGAGGGAGTACAATCTGCAGTTTGGCAGATGGGGACAGCACATTCTGGGAACAAGATTAGCAAACAATTCTCAAGATTTCAACAGTGTTTTATTAAGCATACAGAAACACAGGAAGTGACAAGTACATATTTTATTAAACTTTCACTACCAACTATCCCTTTTTGACTGGATGTTCACTTCTACATTCAATCATCCAAGGTACAAGGTCCTATGTCATTGTATATGGATTTATCTGAGACAACTTTGCAGAAAGTAATTCAAAGCTAAGTAGTCCCAATCAAGGGACCAATGCCCTTCTGGGCTTCAAATCTTACTTAGATTTCTGTTTTCATACATATATTTTACCTATGTATTCTACATATATTCAAATATATATATCATAGTATATATATTTCATCCAGAGTTTCACAAATTTATAAGAATTTTTTTTCATGTTTAATCAATTCCTTCTTCAGAACACATTTATTCCTCCAGGTCTCTTGACTGGTCTTTTCATGAGACTTCTTGCCAAACACATTATTTTTGACTTCCACAATCACTTTTGAAGCAAAACTCACACACTCTTCATGATAAACCATAACACTCATATTACCATTAGAATGTAACAGGATGGAATGAATGATTGTATAGCAATATAAGATTTTCTGTATATTTTCAGATATCAATTCAAAAAATTATTTAAAGTTGGAACCAGTTATATTATTTATTCTCAGGATAGTCTATTCATGCATTATCTCTATATCCAAAGACTCCAGGTACACCTAATTTTACACCCAACACTTATTTATACGTCTTCAAAATATTGCTCACAGAATTGGTGGAAGAAATACTCATGTCACCTGATGTCCATATACATTTTATCACAGTAATATTCTCGACAAAAAAGCAAAGGTCACACTTTGATTGTACGAAAGCCTAAATGGAAAGTGAGCATGGATTACTAAAAACATCTATGTGCAGGTTGCCTAATGCTCTCAAATGTCAATCCTATTGTTGAGTACATATTTGTTTCTTCCTTAGATTATATATTCAACAACAACCCTGTTAAAAATGCCTAATCCTATCACTGACTTTATACTTTGCCTGATTTCATAATGTCTGTATTCATATCTGCTTTCCTATATATTTTCCCCAGTTCATCATTGTGACTGACTCTTCACATATACTAACTTTTACATTCACTCTCTATCTGAAACCCAATTGCTGAAGAACTTTTGCTGCCAATCCTATACTCACCCTTCTTCCTAAACCTACCAACTATCTTTCTAATAATACCGACTATCCCTGTTTGACTGGATGTTCTCTTCAACATTCAATCATCCAAGGTACAAGGTCCTATGCCATGGTATATCGATTTATCTGACACATCTGTGTAGAACAAAATTCAAAGCTAAGTATCCCAATCAAGAGCCTAATGCTCTTCTGGGCTTCATATCTTACCTAGATTTCTGTTTTCATACTTATATTTCACTTGTATATTCTTGTAAATATCACAGGTACCCAATACCATTATTCATCAATCAGAATGATTCCTAAGCCAAATCGAACCTGTTATTAAGCCTTACCATACACTTTTCCCTCAATCTAACTATACAGAAGAGCAGGGACAGAGTTTGTCTTACAATACAGAAATAGAGGGGATCTTCCACCGGCAGAGAACCTCAAGGTCCATGCAGAAATGATCCCTGGAGAAGATGTATGCAGCTATTTAGGACCTGAGAGAGCAAAAGTCATCTTCCATGGCAAACAACCTGCTCAGAATGAAGGGATTTGTCTGAATCAGCCACTTTCTTCTTTATGTAGAGAAGACGGACCAAACGAGGCTTGTATGGTGAGCTGTTCCCAGGTGCCTATGGTTGATATACCATTTTAACTTGTGAAACTGTCACAGGAAGTAGAGGCAGCCTCCATCACATGAGACCCTTCGAAGCTACTGTTAAAACAAAGTGGTTGCCAAGGTAGTGTCATAATTCAGTTCCTGAAGGAAGTGAACTAACTAATTTATTGGTGATGGAGCTCTCTGAACTTGGGATCCAAGAAGCCTGGCATCCAGAGACAGTCCCAGTCACAGTCCCAGTGGGCTAACTTATTTGGATTTACCAAGAACAGAGTAAGTCTTTTTTGGTACCTACTGATATGATGATGGCCAAATGCCAGGAAAGCTCTGAAGAGGGGTCTTTCATGAAAAAGCAGGTAGTGGCTCACCCCTGGCTCCTGACAACTTCACAGTGTTGGCCAAGGAGACCAGATCTGAGACAGGACAGGCCATTTTGGGGGAACAAATAATGGCCAACCAGTCAGAGGACACTCCGGATATTCACAGACCTTCTTGGGTAAAGAAGTTGCCTTTGTGGGTGTGGGTGTGTGTTTGTGGCTTTGTCACATGTTCTGAGAATTGATAGGAAAAGCAGTTTGTTTGGTTTGAAGTGGACTATTTCTAGTAAGTCATTTGACAAGGCGAGTGTTTCTAGGTCTGTGTATCCCACTGTGTCCGTGGTTGTCGACATTAGAAAAGAGAATGTATCAATGGATGTGTCCTGTCTAGTAGAAAGCTTCCCAGCATTCATTCTGCCCAATTTGTGAATGGACTGCGGTTTGACTTTTCGATTGGCAACACCTCCTATCTCCTTAAGTTTCTGTTTTCTTCCTGAATTGTGGGCACTGTCCAGAATGGGCAAATGGTTTTGTGTTCAAGATATGTACCACCACCAAACTCTGTGACATGGCCATGTACTGGATAGCTGAAGGAAATGGCGAGCATCTCAGAAAACTCAGATACCAGCGTGACCAGAAGAGTCTCAGTGGGAAACCCTGCTTTGGGCCTTTTGCTTACCTATTGTTCTGTTGCCCTGAATGTCAGGAAGGTCTTTGCCTCAGGCCACCCCTTGGTGAAGGCTGAAGCAAACAGTTTTCAAATTGTAATGAATGGGCATCACCAGTGGCTCTTTGCTTAATTGCTTTGAAATGGGATGGGTCTGAATAAGCCTCTTTGCCCTCTGTGATGCTGTGGTTAGATTTTCAGCACCTGAGGGATCTAAAGAAAAATCTCTTCTGTATCCAAAACCAAAATAGCCAAAAGAACAGTCATTGTGGATGAAGTCTCTCGCCTTCCTCTAAGGATCCTGACCTTTATCAATTGTGAATCGGGATCTTTCGGTCAAATGAGTTCTTCAAAGCCCTGCAGAGGCTAGCCCAGAGATGCGTGGGTTTTCTCATAACTCCAATTCACATAAAGAATCTAAACCCCAGAGCCAGTAGGCCTCAAATTGGGGAATTGGAACAGTATTAACAGCAGTCCTATTTGATCACACATGGTTAACTGGAAGGGTGTCCAGGACACCCTGACTTTAGGCAAATGAGGGGCAAGGAAGTTTATTTTGGACACTGTCTTGCACAGCGCCCCTCATGAAAACCCCCAGCCAATGGATATTATGTGTGTCTATTGGAAGAAGATAAGGGCCATGTGGGAGTGTTTTGGTTTTAATTGTGGTCATTTGTTTGGCGTTTGGAAGAGATGACTGGGTCCACCTAGGATTGAACTCAGGTGTGATTCCCCTTAGAGACTGTGTTCTGTAACTGACCTCAGAGAAGTATTGCCATGTATTGTGTTTGGATTTTAGGAGTCCACCCATGAGAGTTGTCCTTGGAAACTGAGATCTACGCCCAGGGGAACTTTCCACAGAGCACTGGGAATCTCATCCAAGATATGCCATGATTTTATTCTGAAAGATTGGCAGCCGTAGTTGAGAGTAAAAACACACATGGACCTCACATTGTAGACCACAATGTGACCTTTTGCCTACTCTTTGGGAAGCCTTGTCTCTGAGAGTTCTCCAGAGCTTTCATTGAAATGAGCTTCCTCATCATTTAATGGTTCCTGAATGAATTGAAACCCACAGTGCCTTCAACTTCATTTATGAAATTTCAAAAACTTCATTTTTCAAATTTCCATGACCAGGTGGCACTGGAGAACCTTAGGATGTCCTGTTGCTGATCATGAGGGTACCACACAGTGCCTTGATTGACTGTGTTTCATGAAAATGGTGTAGAACTGAGATGTCAGTAAGTTGGAGCTTTCTGAGTAGTAGGCCTAGAGCAGTGGTGTGCAGGTGTGTGATAAAACATCTGTGGTGGGGTCATGTGGATCTTACACTGGCTCCAAATGGCTTGTGAATGACATGGTGCAGCCAGCACACCCTTGTATATAAAGGCATATTGTTACATAGAGAGTTTTCAGGGCAATGTTCACAATCTGGTTGCTATGATCAAGGGGGCAAGCAATGTTGGATAGAAGCCTGGTTGTTGCATTCTCCTGCAGACCCTGACCCCCCACATATTACAGGACACCCTCCAGGACTGTGTCTCAGTTGAACTCCTTATATGCCTTGAAGCAAATACAAAACACCCAGTGCAGGAGCAAGAAATAACACGAACACTGGAGGATGACCAAATGGCTTTCAAGTCCACATGGGGAGACACTTAGCCCTAAGTGGTCACAGTTTAGCTACAAAGAGAAAATTCAACACTGCTGCCTCATGTTCATTGAAAAATAGGAAACCATGTCCTCCAGGTCACATAGATGCAGACTCAGCTTTGATGTTCTCACTAAAAAGGAAGCTAAAGCTCCTGACAACAATGTATATTTCAAGTGCCCAACCTCATTGTCAGTATCTCCAGAAGTCTTTAGGCCAGTAGAGTTCCATGTTTGTGGAGTTTTACCCTGTCCCTAAGTTTTGGAAGCTCCTCTAAAGCCTCAAAAGTTTTAAACTTCTGAGAATTTTCCATTCCATATATGTATTTACAGATTTTCTGACTCTCCTCCTCTAATTTTGTCTTTCTTTGGGCGAAGGTTATGTCAAGCCATTTTCTGAATTAGAGTGGGAAGTTATTTGTGTAACACATATTGCATACACATTGGATTCATTTTCCAATTTTCCATTTGAAATACTGAATCCCTGACACTAACTTATACCCTACTACACTCTGACTACTAATTCTAATATGATGCAGAAAAGTAACCAAATCAGAATTGAAATACAAGCAGTTCAGAAGAGGAATGGTGTATTCTTGAACTTGCCTTTTGCATGATAAAGGTTAGGTGTTATAAATCCAGTCTATTTTTAATTGAATTAGATATCCATGTGTTTTTAAAGTTAACAAATATGTGAATTCCTGTCTCCCTTTGTGTGTAGCCTATTCAGCACATGTATTTTTATATGCACATATCGAATCCCAGCTGGTATCACACCTACATTCTTGTGAGGTGGCTGACTTGGCAGATGCAAATTTTGAGAAGGGATCACTCCTCGTAAACGCTGTTGGAACTGAAATTCAAACTATGGGAGAGCCTCCTAGTAGAACAACATTATACATAAATCCCTGTTAAGTAAATTGAATATGTTTGGATCTGTGAATGATGTGTATTTCATGGTGAATTTTGATTGGCATATATGTTGCTACATTTTAATATCTGTGTGTGTGTGTGTGTGTGTGTGTGTGTATACACACACACTCTACAGATTTTTCAAAATATGAAATATATATGTCTTATTTGCACTCCCTAAATTCATTCATGTTCAAGTATGTGGATTTATAATCAACTTTTCACCAGATTATTGTCAGAAATATTCATCCACCTGAAATACATATTTGTTTCCTAGTACTGAAAACTACCTTCAGTGAATGGTGCATACAACTCCTGTTCATAGCTGCAGCCTAAGGGGCCCAGCAAACTTCCAGCTGCCTGCAAACTTTCAGCTGCCGGCTGATGATTGGCTCACAGTGGCCCCAGCAACATCTAGCTGATTGGCTCCTCTGCGGTGATGCTCATTGGAGATGCTCATTGAGCTGTTTCCCCACCCTTTCAGACTGCCAGCTGATATTTGGCTCACAGCGGCCCCAGCAACATCTAGCTGATTGGCTCCTCTGCGGTGATGCTCATTGGGCTGCTTCCCTGCCTTTTCAGATCACAGAGCTGCTCATTGGGGGACTTTTTTGACTCCACACGTGACCCAGCCAATCGGCCTCAAGAGCAGGAGGATTGTGGGAAGAGGAGAGAGGCTTGTGTGGGAGGGAAAGGCTTGTGGGAAGCCGGTGGTGACAGTTGGGGCTCTGAGGGTTTTTCCTGAGAGGCTCTTTTGCTTGGCGTGTGTGGTTCTAAAAATAAAGTTGCTTTCTTTTGAAAAGTGGCTCCTGATTGTGCCCAGCCAGACTGCAGCATTTGGTGGCTCGCATGGGGAGCGACTGAGGGTAACTGATAAGGTAAACTGCTTGCCCCTGAGGGCAGGACAAGAGGATGGGTAGCCATTTTAAGATTCCTCTTTTGTTTTGCTTCACATTTGCTTTAAATTGCCTGTCCCTGGAGACGAGTGAGACGGAAGAAAAACCGCTCACATCTGAGGAAAAACTATTTGTGTCTGAGGAACAGATAGAGAGAAAGGCTATAATGATATTTTGTTTTTCCATTTTTATTTCATTCTATCTCTGTTTTGTTTGGTGTTATCTTGTTGGGTTGTATTATAGTAGAAATATGGCATCAGAAATTAGAAAAAAAACAAACTGAAAAAGTGTTAAGTAAATTGTTAGAGGAAGGAGGCATCCCAGTAAAATTAAGAGCAGTCAGGGCATACGTTGATACAATACAAAAATGTAGCCCATGGCTTTTTAAGGAGGAGTTGTTAAATATATCACAATGGAACCATCATGGTGAAGATTTAAAAAGAATAGAAAAGAAAAGCCCAGGGACTCTGCCAGTTGGCACATTGCCATTGTGGACTTTCGTATCTTGTTTGTTTAGTCAAAAGCCTTCAGTTCAGACAATGGTAGAGGAAGGAGAAGACATATTGATTCAAGTAAAAGAGAAGGTCTCTCAAGTTAGTCAGACAGAGGAAAAATTTCAAGTAAAAGAGAAGGTCTCTCGAACCAGTCAGACAGAGGAAAAAAATCATGTAAAAGAGAAGGCCTCTCAAGCTAGTCAGACAGAGAAAGAAAGTGTAAAACAGTAAAAGCCATCAGGGGGAAATTTACAACAGGAGACTACTACTAACACCTTTCTATCACCAGAGGGTGTAAGTGTCCAACCAACAGAACCACCTCTACAGGAGACTGCTACTAATACTTTTCTATCACCAGAGGACGTAAGTGTCCAACTAACAAGGCCACCTCCATATGCTGGGAAGCCCCCAACCCCCACAGTTGATAGTTGGGATCCTGAGACAAGATCTCAAATATTAACATGCCCTATATTTGAGGTAGGAGGGCAGCGAGTTTACCATGCTTTAAATTTCAAAACAGTGAAGCAGATAAAAGAGGCTGTAACAACCTATGGTCCTCAAGCACCCTTCACTGTAAGCATGGTCGAAACCATTAACAACTTGAACATGAATCCAGCGGATTGCGCTAATATGTGTAACGTTGTGCTAAATGGAGGACAATACCTGTTATGGAAGGTTGACAATGAGGAATTTTGCAAGGAGACGGCTATGCGAAATGCAGCAGCTGGTTATCCTCAGAGAAATCTAGATATGTTGTTAGGAAAGGGACCTTATGAGGATCAGCAGGAACAAATTGCATATGATTCTGGTGTATGTGCATAAATTGCTGTAGATGCAATTAAGTCATGGAAGACTTTACAAGGACTTGGAGGTTTACAAGGTCAATTATCTAAAGTAATACAAGGAGCTTATTAACTTTATGCTGAATTTGTCGATAGGCTTATTCAAACAGGTACCAGAGGTTCTGGGAAAACAGAACAAGCAATGCTATTACTAAAAAAACTGGCTTATGAGCAAGCGAATAGTTGGTGCAGAGATATAATTAGACCATGGAAACATGAAGATTTAAACACATATATTAAATTATGTAGAGACATTAATGAACAAGAGCAAGTCGTGGCAACTGCAGTAAAACAGGCTTTAGATGCCAGAGACATTAATGAAGAAGGGCAAATTGTGGCAGCTGCACTAAAACAGGCATTAGATGCCAGGCCAAGAACATGCTACAATTGTGAACAAACAGGACATTTTAAAAGGAATTGCCCATAGGAGGAGGGTTTAACAAAATTACTTATATATATTAAAGGTTTTTTTTTTTTCAATTCCAATTCATCCTGAGGATAGTCCACGTTTTGCATTTACTATCCCTGCACTGAATCATGAAGGTTCTGATCAGAGATATGAATTGAAAGTACTGCCTCAAGGGATGGCTAACAGCCCAACAATGTGTCAAATTTATTTTAACAAAGTAATCAAGCCACTTAGAAATCAAAATCCTGAACTACAAATATTTCACTATATGGATGATGTATTATTAGCACACAAAGCTAAAAACACATTGCTAGAATGTTATGCCACACTTACAAACTTATTAAAAAATAATCTAGATATAGCAATAGATAAAGTACAATTAAATTTTCCAATTAATTATTTAGGTGTTCTATTATCCTCAACCATGTACCGCCACCAAAAATTCAAATACAAGTAGATCAACTCAAATCACATAACGACTTTCAAAAGTTATTAGGAGACATAAATTGGATAAGGCCTTATCTAGGTATACCAACAGGAGAGTTGGGATATTTATTTGATATCCTAAAAGGTCCATCATATCCCAATTCACGGTACATGTTAACGCCTGAAGCAAGAAAGGCATTAAAAATCATTGAAACATATATGGAAAATATGCAATTGGATAGAATTGATATAAGTTTGCCTTTATTATTTATTGTCTACCAACAAAAAATATTCCTACAGGAGTATTTTTGCAAGAAGGTCCATTATTATAGATACATTTATCTTATTCTCCTAACACTATTCTTACTAGGTACCCTGAGGCTATAGGACAATTAATACCCAAAGGAATAAAAGCAGCAAAGTGAGTGCTTGGGATTGCTCCCAATAAAATTATTACTCCACATACTCTGAATCAAATTGATGAGTTAGTTAATGAGTTAAATACTTGGGCAATAATCATGTGCAAATCTAATGTTTCATTTCATAATCACTTACCATCTAATCCTTTATTGTCTTTTTGGTCATCGCATCCTGTAATTTTTCCAAAATTGACAAGAAAAACACCTATCATGAATGCTCCAAATATATTTACTGATGGATCAAATAATGGTACAGCAGCAATAGTTACACCTGAACAAACTTTTACATTTCTAGTACCCAAACAATCAGCTCAAAATGTAGAGCTTAATGCAGTATTACAAGCTTTTGTGATGTTTAAAGATTCTGTATTTAATTTATTTTTGATAGTCAGCATATAGTTAATGCTATAGTATGCCTTGAAGATGCTGGTAGGATTTCCCATTCCTCTACTGTTTTCTCCTTGCTTTCCACTATACAAAGTATAATCTGGGACAGAAAAGATCCATTCTTCATAGGACATATCAGGGCACATACAGGATTGCCTGGAGCCATCAGTTTGGGCAATGATTTAGCAAATAAAAGTACACATGACATACATATTTTCTCTACACTAGAAGAAGCTATAAATTTTCGTAAAAAGTTCCATGTCAAAGCTAATACCTTACAAAAGCCTTCTAAAATAACTAAGGAAAAAGCTAGACAAATAATAAAACAATGTCAAAATTGTGTGACCTTTTTACCACAAGTTAATCTTGGAGTCAATCCTAGAGGTTTGATACCTAATCATATTTGGCCGATGGACATCACACACTTGCCAGGATTTGGAAAATTAAAATATTTGTATGTTACAGTTGATACTTCTTCTGGATTTTTGATGGGCACCCTTCATGCCGGAGAAAAAACTAAAGATATTATCACTCATTGCTTACAAAATTTTGCCACTGTGGGCGTTCCCAAACAGTTAAAAACAGATAATGCCCCTGGTTATACTTCTACCTCTTTTAAACAATTTTGGTCATCATTTGGCATTACTCATATAACATTAATCCCATACAATCCACAGGGACAAGGCATAGTTGAAAAAGCTCATCAAACTATTAAAAAGTACTTATTAAAGCAAAAAGACGCAATTGGGAAAGGGTATATATTCCCCAAAGACAAACTTAAAATAACCCTTTTTATTCTAAACTTTTAAAATTTGGATTCATCAGGACTTAGTGCTGGGGAAAGGCATATGTGTCCAAAAAATGTGCATAAGCCCAAGGTTCTTTGGAAAGATATTCTAACAGGACAATGGAAAGGTCCTGACCCAGTAATTGTCTGGAGTCGGGGGTCTGTTTGTCTGTTTCCACAGGAAAAACAGTAGCCGATTTGGATTCCAGAGAGATGAACCAAGGTCCTGACCCAATGATTGTCTGGAGCCAGGGGCCTGTTTGTGTGTTTCCACAGAGAGAACAACAGCCGATTTGGATTCCAGAGAGATTAACTGAAGCGATTTCTACAGAACAAAAAGAAGATGATTTGACTCAAGTCCATATCAGCTGATATCCAAAATTCCAGTTTGGCTACCCTTACATCTAAGATAGAACCAGGATGCTTTTTTCAATATCTATTTTATTATTGCCTTTTCCCACATTTTATTTTGTTTTTTTGAGCTCATACATACCTAGTTTAATGTTTTGGTG